>NC_064238.1:6158257-6458257 GCF_023101765.2 Spodoptera frugiperda | reverse complement strand
ACGTGTATCTTGTACTAACACTAAGAGTTTAGCTCTCATGTCACATCCTATGTACCTACTTTGTAACTTTTGTGATCACGTGAACTTTTAGAACTTTTATTATATTGACGAGATGTTTATGTTTTAAACTTTTCAAATTGACTACCGTGATAAAATTTAAAATTGTATCATTTTAACTAAACTCACACTTACCGTAGAAACAACGAATGAAATTCAAAAAGTCGTAGAAGCGGGAAGAAGTCTCATTAAGGTTTAGTGAAAAGATGCTTAACTAAATAATCCTGGTAGGAGGTGCATCGTGCAGTGCGGCTTCTAACGACCCTACAACACTCGAGGGCACTCTACGCTTCAGCTGCTTCGCGCTCATGCACTTTTCAAGTACGCACTGTTTATGCTCTAGTTCGGTTCAGAAACTTACATTTAGCCGCAGACATCGCTTGTTTGGATTTGAATATCGAATGTGTTTTCACAAAACTGTTATTTTTTTCCTTTTTTGTTTCTTCTGGTATACTGATTTTGATGCCAATTCCAGTGCCGGTTTTTTTATGCTTCCAATTAAAACGAGGTTTGATACATTATTTATATCGAAATTCTTGGAATAATATTTTTCAGTACACATTTCTTCTTTTACTTTGTGAACTCGTAATTATTATTGAAGCTACAAAAATATAAAAATACGTCTGCGTCATTTTTTAACAATTAACAACCATTATTATAATTTTGTTGTGGATTGTTTTGTTGCTTGTTTGGTAGTAAGAAATGTGGATGTGGATTAGATTATGGTTATATCTACCCTTTTACTTTTCAAATGAGAACTCTTTAAGTAATTTCAAATAAGATTTTCCGATTTTGAATCAGAATAATTATGTGACATATGCCTGCGCATTAAGGTATATTTGTTAGCCAGCCGTAGATGCTAATCCATTTATACGCACAAGTGCACAACAATCACAAACTACACGTGATTTATGTAACGTGTATGTACCGTTTAACCTATTCCGGTAGGCGACTGTTGTGCACACCCATTTGATTCTAATACATTAGTTCGGTGAGTGGTGGTGAGTGAGTGTAACATGGACGGGCCGTATGCAGCGAGTTAAGTGGAGGCATGCTCAAGATATGAAGAGCTCTTGCCCCTAGCCTTCTGCACGGCGAGGTGCCATGTTTATGCATTATGTATCACTGGGAGGCTGATACTTCGCCACGAGTTTTGCATACGGCTTTTGAACAAATTCTTTAAGAAATTTCGTGTAACATATAACTGCCGTATATATCATTTGAATTGATGTTCGCACAGCGAAGTCACGTTTTCATGTAGATAAAATTAGAAGTATATCCAGTACAGTAAAACTAAAAGATGAGTTGAGAGAAAATTGTATCGTAAGTACTTACAAGTTGTAAAAGTGCTCCGGCCTTGGCCTGTATCAACATCCTTTATTGACTTTTATGACTTGTACTGTACGCAGTACAACTAAAGGGAAAACAATAAAAATCCTACGTTTATTAATAACTGACGCTTCGCTTATTTCTGCTACTCCAACGATATTTGTCTCGGTTTTTTCTCTTTTCTGATAATTACAATATCCTTCTGGTTACTACAGTATTTCAGTTAATACAATAGTTAGAAAGACAATTAAATTGTATTCACAGCTTAACACACAATTCAATTACAAGTAGGTATCTATAGCAGTTAATGTAACATTTGTATAACAAGAAGACATGATTATCAGGAGCTTCTGATTACGTGTCATTGGATGATTGAATAATGAAGAGAATTTCGGACCGCAATCACACTGTATAAGATTAATGGCGCGGTCCTGTTGTTGAATGAAGGCGACTCGCTACTCACTCGATGCTAATTTCGCTGATGTACCGGACGGCTGTCACTTTAGTTTCCTATTCAACTGTTTGTGTTATGACAACTGTTTAATTACATTTGTCACACGCATCTATTTAAGGATAATAAACTAGAAGAACAAAATAAATATCAGTTTGGTCAAAGTAGAATCTGTTTAGAACTAGCTATTTTCATCAAAACACCATTTTAGTCGTCGTATTAGTCGTGAAAATATGGTAAGTATTAATAAAGGATCCCTTTTACCGGGTTTTACTTCTCCCAAGAGTGCTAGGGTCGTTCCTTCGTAGGCGAGGGCCAAACGCTCTTAACTTACGGTTTAGAATATTGTTTTTTATTGCTGTTGTGACTGCCAATATAATCTGTTTATCCTTCCAGTAATCGATCGTTATTTGAATTTATACATTTTATTGCTTGAAATAGACATTTCACATTCCTAAAATACATAGTAAGTACATATTACAAAAATAGTCATTCCAATCAACATAATTATATTCCAACAGCTATTGTTTAACATAAACCATTTGCTTAATTTCGGTAATTTGCTAGGCGCGGCTCGTGATTAGCGCTTCATTTTGTAACATGTGATTTGGAACAGTTCCGAATACACTACATGTTATTACTTCTGTATAATTTATACAAAATTCATATGGAAATATAGTCCTAGCTTCCTTCTACATTGGAACAAAATTGTGTTGTTTTTTGAGTGTAAGTGATGAGATGAGGTTACGTCAAATTGTGCGGCAAAAAGAAATGTTTATATCGTTACATATTAATGATATATGAATGCGCCAGTTATGAAGTGTACGTGTATGTATCGCCATTGAAATTTATTGCTGATTCACGTCCGACGTACTCTGTTGTTATTTCAGTCGAATGACTGGGGTGAAGTGAAATAAATGAAACTATGTTACACAACCGATTGAGCAAATATTTCATCAACTTGTTGCCCCAAAGGAAACGGGAAAAAATCATTGTTCCTATTGCCGATTACGTTCTGCCGCGAAACTTTAATGGAGGTTGGATTTGGATTGGAGTCTTTGTTCATTCGCGGGAGGTAACAACTGGAGGTACTATACGTAGGAGAGTGGGTGTAGTGACGTAGGCATTGCGTTAAATATGTTGCATGTTTGTACGGCCGCGGGCGCGGGCTAATCGCGGCGTCCACGAATATTTACTGTCCCCCGGGAGGCGTCATCTGATAATGTTATGTTCGGCTCCGTTGTAAAAATCGTTGTTCATTTCAATGACGGGACATCGCGTGACATAAATAACTCGATATTCGCTTAAATCTTGAAAGGCTTTAATATGAATGTTACAGTTAGGATGATTAATGATGCCGGATTGAGCAGCTGTTTTATTAGCTCTTTTATTTCAATATTTTTGAGAGGTATCTTCGAAAGTAATTTGTTTCTTATGTCCATCATGCAGTTATAATTGATGAACATCTCGAGGGCATTACATACATATATCTTTCTTCACAAAGTTTAACGCTGTTGGGAGTAAATAAAACTGTGTGTAGGTATATACGTAGGGTTGTATTTATACAGTATGTACATCACACATAGTACGTTTGTTAGGCGGCCTGAATAAACATTATAGTAATATATCCGTGTTGATTACGTTGTACGGGGCTCGTTGAGTGATTGGGCTTCAACTTTTCAATCGATACGAGTCAACAGAATGGACTAGCGTGTACAATTCAACTGTTGTTTGCTTTGTGGAGGCTAATGAAAGTATTGAGAATTGGAAACGCTGCGAATTGTCAGCAACTGTCCTTTTCAGTTTAAATATTTCAAATGGCTGTCAGAGACAGGCTCCGCTTGATGTGATAATTAAATGTCGTCTTGTTATTCGGTGCACGTTCACAATACTGGAACAAACAAACAAACTAAATTAATAAATAGAATATCTGTAAATAACTACGAGAGACAAACTTTGTATAAAGCGGGAGAATGTATGATTTAATCATGTATTCTAAACTATAACATCGTTAGGGTCGTAGGGTTGGCCACCCATCGGGCGTTAAGTGATGATCACGTAAAAGGTACAACATTAGTACAATAAAGTGGGCCTTTTGCCTATAACAATCATAATATACGAAACCTTTCGGCTTAACAACTCGGCCCGACTTGTCGTTACCGAGCTGCGTGCTTGCAAAATGTCAACGCGATAATGTACTATTTAAAATATGTGTGGTAATCTCAACTTTAAGATTTAATTTACTATAATACTATCTTCTATATTATGGTTATATTATTTTGTTTGTTAACTGGTATTTAAGTACTGAGTCTTTGTATGTTGGAAATAGCTATAGAAATAGATTTTTTTTTCATCTCTGTCCTATTTTTAATACTCGAACGTACCTAATTTATGCACTTGCTTTAAATGAAAGATTTTTATATAGAAAAGAACTCTTTTATGATCACTAATTTCTTAGAAAAATCTATCTCGTAAAAGATTAAAATATAGCCTTTATTTCCTTGAACATGTCTTTGATCTAGCTAATTAGAACTGGACGCTTGGTTAAACTTGTTATTGTGCCGTAATAATATTAATTGCCCCATTCTTAGAGGAAAAGAGAATATTAAAACACTTTTTGGCTAAATAATAAAAAAATACTACCAAAAGAGACATTTTACATATAAACAACTTCTAGTTGTTCATTAAAATAGATTTCAAATGTCTATAGTAAATTGATTGGCTTATAAATACACATACTAAAGTATTCTTTCAGAAAAAATATGTTGTTCAACTGTTATAGTTACGGTAATTTTGCTACGGCGTAGCACCTTCGTAGGCTATCCGTAGTAAACTCGTAGCAGAGTTGTAGACCTTTAGGAAAGTAGTCGTAAATCGAGGGTAGAGAAAAACAAAGCCATAGAACTTGTACTTGGTCTACTCTATTCACTGTTCCAATGATATATACTTACATATACATTTATTTAATTTATCTTGTTTTAATTGAAACTTTGCTTTGAGATCTTTCATCCTTATTTTGTTTTGTAATAAAATCGTTTAAAATAATTCTTTAAAACTGTTGTAATTTTATTAAGCGTAATCACACTGTTATCTAGCTTTTAGTTCAAACACAAAATGTGTAACGCAACAAAAATCTTTTAAGCTTATTCTATAAGCCGATATTGATACACAAGTACATACATATGCGTGGGTCTGACTTATTATGTATATTTGGAGTGAAGCAAGTATTGTGTATGATAAGGATCAAGAAAGCTGACATAAAAAGAAACAATCTCCTTTGGAGATTAGAAAGGTTCTGCTATTTGAAAAGCCTCGTCTGTAGTCTGGACGCGGATGCTGACGAAAACTGCTAGGACTGACATGACGTAAGTATTATCGATCTCAACACGAGACACGACTAACATATGCTTGATTTATTGAATAATACCCCGTTTCTATCAACTATATTTTACTGTACTTTATCTATGAACAAGTATTGTAAAAATTTATTAAATTATTGGACTCAGTAATCCGAATCATGCTGATGGTGCATTGGTTGTTTTTAGTGCGATTCGTTTTACCTAAATTGGGAATAGTTAGAGAACTTAAGACAATTGACATGAAACTCGGTAGAGGTTAGCATTGACAAGTACCTAGTATTATGTATTTTGGGACTACCTAAATTAGAGAACTTAATATCCTTTAAATAATTAGTATTAATCATGTGTTATCTAAAGCTAATATAATAACAAAATTGTAATATTTTGCTTCTCTTTAATATTTAATTAAATTTCACCTCACCGATGTAATTATACGAATCGGCTTAAATTATATTGACTTGGGACGAATAAAAGGTACCGTAGTGTACTCGTTTACTGTTACTCATTTCAGTTCATGGGCTATTTCAACGAGCTCCACTACTATCGAGCCTTCATTGCTCTAGTTTATTAGTCGAGGGACGAGGATCGTACATTACTAATGGGAGACATGTATCGACACAAAAAATATACCTACCAAGGAAAAAAGTGGCCATTCTTTCCACCACTTAGTCTTCCAAATCATTAGACATTTCGCAGCAGACACCAACCGCTGATAGCTTGATAAATCCATTACGAATACTACGACAAAAAAGAGCAAGAATTCTTTCAGCTCTGTAATCTTATCGAGTGTTTTTACGGAATCCACAAGGCCGAAAAGCGGTGTCAAATATTTTACGGCGCAAAATTAGAGTGGTGGAATTTTTGGGGAAGTTCCACCAAACGACACAAGTTGTTCGCTCGTTTGATGTTCGAAATTAAGGCCACATACGAAAATGGGTATTTCACATACTTTAATAACTCTTGACGTTAACAGCCTTTGTTAATTGTGACGTCATGAATTCTGGTTTTCCGAATTTTACGAGATTATTGGAAAATGGTGTAAGAAAATGTTAGTATTATTTCAAATATGAAGTCATCAGGTTTAGTTAATGATGCACAACCGTCGCTCTACGTTGGAAGTAGGCTCTGTTACTCCTGCTAGGTAATTAGGACTGTTGTAAGCAATAAAGTTAAAAGTTAGCGAATTGTTCCCTGCGGCTTTTATCGCAATGTGAAAGTATGTTCGAGGTGAAAAATGGATTAAATTATTTTAAATATTCGTTTTAAAATATATTTTTGTAATTTATACATTCTATGGCACTTGTTTTTTACTTTTTTGCGAAAATTGTTTAAGGAATTTCTTTGGGGCTTATTATTTTAGGATTTTATTAAGAGGATAACTTAAATAAACTTTCTAGAGATTTTTATTCATTTTACGTTAAACCCATATTAATATTATCGTGTATAACACATAAAAAGTTCCATGAATACAGTAAAATGAATATTAATTAACATCGAGTAGAAGTCCCAAGCATAAAATCGTAGCTTTATAACTGTAAATGCGGAATTTATTTTGATTTCACTTTATTCCAAGTCATTATCGTCGTAATTAACTTCTTGTCAAATATGATAATTTTAATAACGAACTCGCAAAATATCTAAAACGTTACGCAATTTTCTGGGCCGTTACTGTTCATCTTACAGGACACATGGAACTGTCAAACCACCATTATATTTAAATTACTTGGCAGTAACTCATGATAATATGAGGGGGAGGAGGGGAGGGCTATAAAAATATCAAGTACAGAGGCTCTCCTCCCGCCATGGGCTGTCGAACGGTCGACGTGCGACTGTGTGCGTGCTGTCACCGACGAATATTAAAAACATTCTCCGATATTGTATCAAATGCCCGACCCAGGTGCACGGTCAAATATGAACCCCGAATTTTGATACACGTTACTTCTATTCAACGGTTCCATTGACACAAATCAATTTACTTGATACTTTATTGACAAGTAATTTAAATTACAAATTCGTACGTTCATAACTAGTTTCTCTACATATGAAAATTCTAACATTAACGTGGTACATAAATGATAAAATGTGTTTTAGAAACGTGCTCCGCGTTTGTTTTACGTACATACATAAGCACAATAAAAACCTAATTGGTGAAGCGCTTTGAATTAAAAAATGTAAATAACATTACGTATAGGGCCGGCAGGCAGGCGGCAGGCGGCAGGCGGCTGGGTATCGCCTGTGTCGGATGACCGTCGTAATTACTCTTCCACGCTCCGAGCCTCATCATCGTCTATTAAAATTCATCCATATACACGACCTTTTCCTCTATGAATAAAATTATAACATTAAATAGATGTATTATATGTTAATACCTAAACAGTGCTTTTATCATACCGATATATTTTTTTACACATTGTAATGTATCGCCAAATTAATTAGTGAAAATCTCATTATAAATTAAAAAGGAATATGAAATTTGCTCTCAAAATTAAGGTTAGGCACCTATTACCTACCTGAAAAAATTACAGGCAATCTAAAGCTCATTGAAAAATGCCCGAAGGTGAGTTTCTTACCGGTAAGATGGGCTATATACAGTAACGACATATTTTTGGTAAAACCGCTCTTTTTGAATTTGAATTTGAGCGGCACATTACTCTGTAAATGACTGGCTATAAAGACTTCAAACGCAGGCTAATCGTGGCTTCCGACCTTTTGGGGCAGCGAAGAAGGGCCCCAAGTACCTGACAAAACGTTTCCTTACTTATTGAACAACCGTATTTTAAGTATGTGTAGGGTCAAGTGTAAAAAACCTTTTTATGAATCAGGAAAAAATGAATTATAGATACAATTTGAATGTGAAGTATCTACACGTGTGAACCCTGTATGCTCTTATATTAAGCTGTGTAATCAACATTGTGTTCACTTTGATGTGTAATACATTTTTAATTTCCATTATTTTTTTTCATCTGGCTACTTTATTTATTTCTATTTTGGTGGTATTACAAGCAGAAAGTGTTTACTCACGATTGCTTCAGCAACAGCTATAGAGCAAGTTGAGTCGCAGTTAGTCGATCATATTTCTTAGTAGCGCGCCAGCTCTTAGTAGACGTTTTGTTTTCATTATAGTACCGATTGGCGGGCGCCGCGAGTGACACACGGCCCCGTAGTTTGCATCGAAGTTTAGCGACAGCAGTACAGTCGCATCGGTATAAGTTTTACTAAACAAACGGGCAATAGACCTCACATAAAACTGTTACAGCAGCTCTGGGCGCCGCTCCCGGGGTAATGTTTCATTGTGCGAAATGCTATAAAAATCGTCGTAAAAATTTATAAAGCTACTCAATAAAATGTACACTTGGAATTTTGTGAGCTCGAATATTACTTCAGGTTAGCATCGAATAAAATACGTCTAAATTGTAAAAGTAGAACAGTTTTTACGATTCAAGTGAAAGCGTTAGATAGGGAATGTAATATTTAATTGCACTTACCTAATTGTTGGGGTGACCGAGAATTAAGAATTAATTCTTAGAGTAGTTGTCTCAAGTGCGGGAGATTTCCACGTCGAGTGAAGCACGCGCTCGTGTGTAGTGCTCTACGTGTCGGCCTAGTTAACTCTCTTCCGATGTCTTGCCATAGTGCTGTGAATAATTGTGCAGTTGCGATGTTCCTATTAGCCATGGGCAATGACCATGTTGAAGAAATAGAACTCTCAATAATTTCGGTATCTGAAACCTTTAATTGATATCGTGTAGTGTTCAGTCGTTAGAATATTGTGGGCGTTACCATTCAGAGCTACACTAATCATCGCTTTGAATCCTACTAATGACCTGAATGTGAAGCGTTTGACATCGTATTTTCTCTCAGATTTAATACTCAATACACATTCACGTGGAATCTATTAGATATTTTATTCCAACCACTTTGACAAGACGTAGAAAAACGTCGAATCCTAAAAGCAATAGATTTCGTTGACCGTCTAAAGTTGTTTTGATATAACTGAGGTCTGGACACCATCAATCAATCACACGTCTGATTGAATGAAGATATACGTCAATCACGTAATTTATTTTCCTGTCATGCCGTAACATTCCATCTAAATTCTCTAGGTATATGATAATAGCGAGTACGGTAATGGTGTACCGGTAATGTATGACATTAATGGCAATAATGTCTTCATGTACGCGCGGATTATTATTTGGAATTAGGCATTCTGTGGTAATTGACACATTAATTGAAGACGGTGTGACAGGCGGGTCTATAGATTCATCTATGATCGTCTATGACTGTCTGCGATACCGGTGTACGCGCCAGGGCGGTCGTGCACTTCGCCTACTCTTCGATTCAATTTTATTTTGTCTGTGCGTCAATGTAGGTCAACGTCCGCTCGACGCTCAGTGTAACTTTTAAATAATATACATTTTAATTACCTTTTATTTTTGATCCTTCCACATTCGGACAACAAAATAAATATTATTTTGCTTCAAAATATTTAAGTTGTTTACGTATGCATTGTCTTTTAAGTTTTGTAAACGTTTTACTGTCGTGTTGGTATTAATTAGCTCTCAGTTTATCGCGTAGAATACATAGATCTCCGAGAAAAATGTTTAACATAACATGCTGAGTAAAATATTAGGTTTCAAAGCTGGCGGGCGGAGCAACCGCACTATGGGCGGTCTTTCTAAACACAGTGCATGCTTCTAGGAAAGTTCTTTGTTCACTTTTGATTACGCAAAAGTACACAAAAGAAAAGACGTATAAACGTACTACAACTACATATGTGTACGTTACAGTAGTAGTATGTGCATGCAGGTATCCATGCACGATTTTGACTATCATGTAGATATGCAATTGCCATAATGTTTAAAATAAATTCTGTTTTTTATTGATACTCGGAGTAAATCTTTAAGATGTACTTTTACGAAAACTAGAATACATACTCAATTATCTCATCACAGATGTACCACATTAAAGTTTCAAAAAGAAAGAGTAAGAGAAAATATAGAAATATCAATTTAATGAAACAAATTTCCAAGAAATGGTACTAAAAGGTAGCTCGCTTAGGTAAAGATAAGAACAGTAGTATCGAGATAAAATGTATATCATTTGCATACCAAGAGTCGGTCCGGGAAACTTTTGCGCCTTATGTAGGCTTAGTGCAGGGTGCAGCTTCATTTGCGTCGACTATGCTAATAAGATGTTCGGCGGCGGAGCAGTCAGCAGTTTGACTGTAAGGCAAGCTGCACCTTAAAGGTGCGGGCGCGAAGGACCTAGCGGCGTGGTTGAAAACTTAAGGGATGATCGGAGCGGGGCGCGGGGCGCGGGGCGGCGCGCCAGTGCTGGTCGCTACTCCGCCGCGAGCGAACGTCGCGCCGCCCAGCAGCCGCGGTCGCCGAGTGCCGACGCCACTGCCGACGACTCGTGCCCTGCACGCTCGTTTATTTAATTAAGTGTCGCATAAACTGAGAGCTCACGTGGATGTTGCCATATAAGTTTCGTGAAATCACAAATGACACAAGCTGAGCCAGTTGCGCGACACTAAACTGGTATAATATGAACTTTTCAGTTTTTTGTTTGTCTAAGGACTTTGTTGTAAATGAAAATCGTTGCTTTTTAAGTATTCTATCGTTTATAGGAGCTTAAATACTCTTTGGAAACTTTACTAATTCGTTTCGTTGGTTTTGTTTTGTATTTTCGTAATTAGTTAAACAAGTCAGCTGTATAAATCAAAAGTACTAAACTTAAGGTACGAAATTATTTTTCAGAGATTAAAAAGCTTAAAGTATTAAGTTGTACGGTTTTTAAAAGATATTAGAGCTTTGTAGACTTTTCTGCGTACCTAAGTACTTAGGAAAGTTTTACTTAATTAGTAGTGTCAGTAACGCGAGCTTGATGGAGGGACGGTTGTTGGGTTTGTAGTTGGACAATGACAGGTCATTACCACGATATATTCATGGATATGACAGCCGGTGTACTGATATAGTTGCATACCTACGAATAACAAATTGAGCGGCCTTTGTGTTTGGGTATTGGGCTACCACAAATACATATAGAGCATGTATTATACTACATACATATATATGCCTTCATATGGGATGTGAGGAGTGTTGAATAAACATGACTGATAACAATTTGCCGTGTTAAATGGGCTTCTAGGATTCATTTATTATATAACTAAAACATTTTCAATAATGTTTCAGTTAGTAGCGACATTTTTATGCAATAATTGACCGTCTATCCAGAGGATATGAAAAGTACTAAAAATTATTGCTCATTTAGATTATAGATTTGTTGTTTGTGAGGAGATAAGATTGAGAATAATATGAAATTTTTGTTATAGCTACAACAAAAATATTTACAAAAATTGGCGTTTCATTGCCTCTGCCTACCTCCATGGGAGACAGGCGTGAGGTTATGTATGTATACCTATATACAACAAAAATCTAGTCTGCAAGTTTTATAAAAATTGTTTAATCGTATGCCATACATACATACATAATAATGGTCAAACAACTTTCAGCTCAGCAGTCCGCATCCAACAGACTATAGGACAAATCGCTTTAAAATTTCAGATCATTAGCTACACTTGTCCCAGAGAGGGGTGACAATCTCCATAGTGATGGTGACCAACCTGCTTATCAAAACGTAACAACCGTCATTACTTCACATTAGGGCGAGGTCAGGAAATACGTCGTTGGTTTAGCAGTTTACAATACCTACGCAAACGTACAAACAGCCGCATTCAATAGTATTAGTATGAGCGGTGCGTCGGTAAAAAATGGAGCCTTATTAATTTTTCGAGCATCATATAGTCAATGACCTTCGGCGCCGAACTTGCGTAACACTCGTAAATATGTTAATAAAGCAAGGCGACCCAAAACCCATTCAGTTTCGGTCGTAATTTCCATGTTACTTTGTCCGGGACAATGGGTATTCGTAGTTTATCTCTAGCTCATCCATAGTTTGTCTGTAATAACTAACGACGGTATAAACCACATTAATTTTCGAAAACTCTAATTTCAATGTCTAAGGATTTCCTGAATTTTCTTTTCCTCGATGCTTGAGTTGTTTATGTCAGTTGAAACGTGGAGTTAATTACGATGTTATTGGTTTTAGTAGTTAAACATCTTCCTTTTTGACTTTGTTTCTTAATTAGCTTAAGTATTTATTCAAGAACAGAAGTATCAATTGACGTATTTTTTGTAACTGTAAACCTGAATATTTAGTACGAAAGTCCCTTGGATTTGTATAAATACTGTCCGAACATGTACCTACCTATTCCTACTCTAGAGGTAAATGAGACAGCTGATGCCACTAAGATATAAATGGATAAGTCTTTGCATTGGGAACACCTCAAGCTTAGAACACACATGGTGTTCTTTACCGCTAAACATGTCCATATTATTCCCAGCCATTCAATTAACGTCCATAATGTCTATATAATTTGTATATACTGTCATATTTTTATAAGAACAAGAGTGTGCCCTGGAAATGTCAGTATAAAAATAAGTAATGATATTAAGGTGTCTCTTTAGGGGAACATGGTAGTAATTTAATAACAGCGATGGCAGAAAATAAACAAAATACTCGTGTGGAAGATAATATTATAAATTAACTTTTATGTAAGCACGGGTTTTTACCGAAAGCTTTTGTTTATTAATTTCGTTATATAATATACTGCTTTTATGTTATGTTAATATACTCGTACCTGAGGATACGTGGAGGTATTCTAATATACCTTTATGCATTAGGGTTTATTACGGTTTTTGATGCTATTTTTTGTTGTAGATATATTTTTTTATTATTATGTACCATACTAGGATTTTCTTATGTGCCGTGGGTGCATTAACAAACATACAATTTCACCCCGATCCGAAACAACAATTTGTGCATCACACAAAGAGTTGAGCCGCGCGGGAATCAAACCCGCTACGTGTTACACGGTAGCCAGTTGCCCAGCCCCCGCGCTAACCGTGCAGTCATTAGAAAATATCCAATTGTCTCTACATAATCTTCGACATGCTTAAGTATTTCATTGTCCTGTAAATATCTTTCTATGATATGGGTTACATACACCATGACATTATGTTTTTGATATGGGACACCACTGTATCATTCATTTAATTACTCCAATTATAGTAACTAAAACAGTTGTAATTGCCGTAGTTAAAAAAATAACAAGAACCACCTTATTATTACCGGACAAGACATGAAAACTATAATAGTGATGCTTTTAATAAAACTTGAGTTATGATTACTATTTATACGTCGGTTCGTGATATTTGATTCTCGATTTATTATCACGTGTGAAAATTTTTGCAATCGACCGTTGTACGTGCATGCAGCGAAGACATTAAGATTGGTTACGCTTTTCCATTTGACTTTCCATGTGGAAATTGCGTCTTGTCATGAAAGGAGCTCTCTGAACCTTTTCGGGTTATTAGGTTATCATAACTGCCCTTTTTCTCGTAAAGAATTTTGACTTTTATTAGCCTTAAATTTAAACGAAAAATGGTAATAATTTTATGGCCTGATTTAATTGAAAACATTAGCTTTTCGTAAGTTGCACGCAAATCCGGTTCAGATTGATTACTTGTAAACAATGTTAAGCAAATATGAGCATTATTAGCACAAATAAAAAGCAATAATAAAGACCGAAAGTTGGTTAATATAAAGAAATGTTATTTTATTGTTTGAAAAGATTTAAATAAAAAAGTAAACAAAAGATCAGGAATATGGAATACAATATCGTTAAAATTAAATTTCGATTTTCGACTTAATGCTCGAATTATTAATGACTATAAAATATGTAATTTTGATCGTCATTGTAAACATGCCGCGCAAAGATTTTAACGTTTCATCATTTAAATATTGAAATTCTGAATGGTTGTTTAAACAAATGTAACGTAAAATATTTACGTTTAACATGATTCATGTACTTACACATACTGCTGTAGATAACGGTAGCTTATTTTGTAAGTCAGTCGCTTGTTATTTTTGCATTTAAATAAAATATACGGCAAACAATTTAAAGAGTTCTACCATTTTTAAAGACGACTTGTCCACTGAATGCGATAAACCGCCCTCCAGGATGTGCCCAACAGTAATCTTAGATCTAAGTATTCAAGCTTTTCCTTTTGTTAGTACAATTTCTACTGGATGGGCTTTCGAGGCTACTGAATGTAAGGCCTTATCCTCTACTAGGGCTGTCAAATGCAATTTTTCGAAATAATTCTTGTTTCTTTGAAATTCGCGTCAGCTAAAAATTAACACTGCAAGCCTTTTGTGAAACATTTTTGCTTTTCACTTATATACAATGGCCTCGCAAGCGATGCGACAATGGAGCGAGGGATGCAATTTTGCTTCACTCCTTTTGTTTTTAACTAAATTCGTGTCATAATAAGTGGACATTTGTTTGCATTCGTGATCCAGAGAGTGTTGAGAACGAATAATATTTTTATTTATGACGCCTAATTTTTGTTTGCTTTTATTACAAAAAAAAACTGTCTTACGGAAAACACTTTTAAGTAGGTATGTGAACGATTTGAATTTGTTTGTTGAACTTACTTTACAATTTCCTATGAAGATTTAAACTGATGAATAAAGATCACATTAATATACCAACATAATCTAATAACTTCATATATCAAGTATCAGTGACGCTATATAACATACTTATAGCTAGTGGATAGCTATACCACAAACGCTAATCCACTGCACTATATCCACGTCGGATTGGCTAACGCAATCGGAGTTCAGCTACGTATCGCATAATTCCCTAATACCTCATGCGTCGTAACCGTGTTTTTAGAAAGGATTTCCTAGGCACACGAGGATTTTCTAGCCCATTTAGCGTAACTAGATCTAGCGTTACATAAATACTATTTGCATGATACCCACTTTAAGCTAGATTTCGCAGGGAATGTCGAGGTAAAATCACAATAATGTCTCAACAACGGCAGTTCTCTGCCACCTAGAGTACCACAAACCCGTTTTACTTTTACTGTTGTAGTCAAATTGGGATGCGACGCAGCAACTCACATAGGTATGTTTAAATATAACATGAACTTGTTACTATTGTTTGCAATTTTGTGTAAACATACTACGAAGGTTAAAATCAAATCGTTGAAATCAAATAAATTTAATTTAAAATAGATACAAGGGAAAGTCAAATTAAAAGTCAAAATTATGTATTTAAATAGCCCAGTAAGGCACTTTGAACGTCACATATAAACAAATTAAAAACGTCTGTCTGTCGGTTAGTCTTCTAGTGAAGTTAATTAGCTCGTTCCAAAGTAAAGATTCCTATGGAGGAGAATGGACGAGTAACTCCATAGGATACTCTTTTTTAGTGACATTCACTATACAATTCTTAGTTACATTGTTTCGTTAGCTCAATTATGTGAGAACAATGTTACACCACTATTCAGTCACAGAGATAGAAAAAGAAAATAACCTTGAGGACAACAAACAGTCTGGAGCTGACCAATAATAGTTGACGGCACCCGTTCACGAACATGACACGTACACCATCACCACCGCTCAATTCAACCAACGAGGTAATAAATATTACCGGTGTAACCAAAAATACTAATTGGTTAAATACTTTAAACAAACCTCTAGGTAATTAAAACACTGTGGGGAATTTAAACTCAAGCCTAGCCTCATTTTCCGTTATAAATAAGTGAGATTCTTTGAAAACTTTATAATACATTGACACCGAGGTCCTTTATCCCTGTCAGCCCTGCTCTGAGCAGTGAGACACTCACGTCGCCGCCAACTATTCCGGGTTTGACGACTTCTAAAACTCGATCACATTTATATTCAAGGACTCGTTTTAAATTGCTATTCTCAGTATTAGAATAGATGAAACTTTTACTTTGACGCAAGATCCAATAAGAAGTTGCGATTTTTAAAGCCTTAGTGTTGCCCGGGATGATACTTAAACTTTTACGGCATCCCAACTTTTTCGTGAAACTTGAACTTAGTAAAATAATATCATAATACCGTGTTGGTCAGCATAACTGGTGCCGGTCGTTGCCATAAGAATATTGGCTTAATTAAAACGCTGGCAAACGTGGGTATTAGTGGCCACGATAGGCTGTTATTGGGACACGGGAGGATTATATAATCCTTTCCGCCTTTTACGACGCCCATGGATATACAGAGGATGGACCATTTGGTCCCGGAAAGCACACAAACAAAACAAAGAATATATTAGGTGCTTATCGCTCCGTGTTTGTCGTAAAACCCGGATAGGGGAAATTATTGCTGCACTGTTAAATAGGCAATGGGCTGGCAAGCTGTCACTGCATGGCGTGATGTTATCAACTTTTAACCCGCCATGCCTGCCAAATGTGTGTGTAATCTCTGCGATTAACTGTTTGAGATCATAAGCATGCACTTCAAATATTATTGCGTTGTTAGCAAAATACAGTGTTGTAATTCAGTACTTCCAACTAATTCTGATCATTGAATCATAAAATATTTGTTTCAACTAGGCACAACTGTCGATTGCCAAGCCATTGCATCGGTGATGTCAACTTCTCTCGATTGCTCATACTCTTAATTTATCAACCCATCACTACTAAAATGTTCATCCTATAACAAAACAAACGAATTAATTAACCCGATAAAATCAAATTAAAGCTCAAGCTCAGTAGCGGTGAAACGCAAACCCTTAGTTTATGGGTCATCATGACAAAACCGTGTTTAAAGAAAATGGTTTGTTGACGTTCCCTAATGTGGGAATGAGAGCAGTGTGGCGAGTCGGCTGTTTGTTATACTGAGCGCGTTGTAAGTCAAGCGGGGAAGTTAGGTGGCCGGGGCGCTCATGCGCTGCTAACGCCATGTTATTACTTACACAACCCACGATTTTTTATCTAGTTATTGTTGGAACACGAATTGTTGTTTGATACTTTTGTTTTAGTTGTTTTGTTTATGTTTGGCTAAGATAGAGTTATGATATAAATGAAACTCTTTTAGGTAAGTGATAGAATTAAAATCGTCGTCTTATTTTTGTAACATCATGTAATGTAAACTTACAATAAGAATCGAAAATCTGAAAGGTTATCTTAGCTTCAATTGTAAATAATTAAAAAAAAAAACAAATTGATTCAAGGATATACAAAGTTACTTAAATGTTAAATTAAATCATGTATCAGTTTAGATTAGGTGATTGAGAAAACGTCCCGTTCGGAAGCGCCGCCATTTTCACTTGTGTGTACTGAAACCGAAGAAGTGGAAGAGAGACGGTCGTCATTTCCGAGTGTATTGTCGTTTCCGGGGCGTTTTCTATACACTTGCCACCAGAATATTATTGCCATTGGAAATCAGGATTGGCCTTTTAGCTTCGTATCTTTGTATGTTTTTGTACTTGTTTTTCTGAAGCTGTGTTAGAGTGCAACTTTTTTTTGGGTGTAGATTGGGTATTTTTATTTATTTTTTAATAAATTCATGTACCTATGTCAAATACCTAAGTGTAAATTTTTTATCGCTTGTGTGTAGTAAAATATGAGAAATTGTATTTTATTTATGTAAATATTTATTTTAGCATTGCTGATAGATGCATTTTCTTAAATAGATTTATTTTTAGTTTTCTTATGCAATTATTTTGATAGTTCATAGATAACAAAGGTACTTGTATATATATCTTGACGCCTTATAGTTCCTAATCGCATATCCACTTTTTGTCCCATTTAACCCATTGCATAAAAAGGGTCCTTTAGATCGTTTCATCAAACTGTAACCTCCATACACACGAACAATACGCCCTATCTGTCATAAGTAGGTAAGTCAGTCATTTAAGAACCACTGAACTAATATTTACTAAGCGAGTTTAATTTACATGATAAAGTTACTATGAAACAATGTCGACGGGCACGTAGTTTCAGTCACTCGTCAGTGGTAGTAAACAATAAAACTATTCACTACTTTTATTTATTGTCTCTATGGAAGCGAGGTGAGTGTACTGGACTGAGTGCCAAAAACTTTGACATACATTTGTTTTGTTCTCTCCGTTGAAATTGTTAAGAAAAATAATAGTTTACGTTCACTGTCTTTTTGTTTGTGAATGTCACTTTTGAATAGGGAATTTGATAAAGATGCACAGCTATGACACGGGGTATTTTTGTATTGTAGAGATGTCACTGTTTACATATTATTGATTATTTATATATGCCTTTTTAATCTACACTTTTAAGTGTGCGTATACACACCTATATTCATAGTACATACATTGGGCGGTATTATCACACAATGGTGATTTCTTCCCGACAATCTTTGGATGGAATTTACGGTCGTATAACAAACAAAACGGTTTGCAAACATGATCAAAAGTTAGTAGGTACTAATAATATGATGTCTTTATTTTCGCTAAAAGTTTGAACTATTCTAATAAAACATGTGTTAAGTACAGCCATATTTGAAGAGGTTTGTACGTACTCATATTTTTCCAAAGCAATTAAAATAGCGAATATACAGCTGCAGCCATGAAAAACTGCATACCAGCTCAAAATGGAACAGTTGATTTTTTATTTTTCCTACTGAAAATTCTTTCAATGGATTTCTTTAAAATATGATGGAGTTCTGGAGAGAGAGCTTTCGAATAATATTTGTTGAATGATCGTAAGAATAAAAATTGGTTCCTTGACAATTACTAGTATTGGTTATCTTTTCTATTTAGGATTTATAAAAGTAGTTGTAGGTTTCCATAATATGGCTTTTTCTATTTTCAAAAAGAAAATGGAACATTTTTTTTGGTTATACAAGATCTAATTATATGATCTCATATAATAGTATAGCGGAAATCTTACTTAATACATGAGACCAGCTAACAAAACAAGTAACAATAGTAGCAAATTAATACATTTTCTATATAATATGTATGTATGTTGCATTATTCCAATAATTTCTCTAGTTGATTCATTCCTTTGTAACTTGGTCTTGTATTGTATGCCCACCATTACTTACCGACTGTTCAATTACTATGATGCATGGAATATTTTATAGTTACATGTATGAAAATGGGAACATTGTTACCGGTCTCGTACCTATTGTTCTTTTTAAAATATTACATTGTATTTTATGGGTTTTTATTGATCACCAAATCAATTTTATTATTTTTACTTGTCAAAGGTGCAAAATGTTTTTAATAAACTTTTTGAAAAGAAGACATGCATCTAAAGTTAATCTTCTTTTCGACGATACTTTACTAGCTCGATGTAATAGAGGAAGAGCCTTTTGTTTCATAGATATAATGTGTATATATTTAAATATATTTCCAATAAACAAATATGAACCTACCAAGTTTTAAAATATAAATAATTGCAGAATTACGTACAGTAATATTATGTTAAATCGTTTTTTCGTTAGGTATGTAAGTCTGACATTAACGTTCAGTGATAGACTTCGACGCATTTCACAAATTGGTTTAGAATGTAAAACAAAAACAGACGAACAAATAACTAAATTATTTCCACTATCCCATCTATAATTCTCATCTCTAGTATGGAATGTGTCCTGTGATGCAGCTAACATGATCAATTAACATATTACTTAATATGTGTACTAAATTTCTATATTCGTGGACGCCGAGCAATTAATTTGCAAATGTGTGGTTAATTAGGTTTCCTACTGCACATCGCATTATTCAGAATTATAAGTAATGCTACTTTATTCTAGTTAGGGCTGTAATATTTCAGTGCTATTATTACTGCCAAACTGTGGAATGAGCTTTCATTGGCAGCATTTCTGAACCGATACGACCTTCAAAAATTCAAGAAAAGAACGTACTCCTTTTTAGAAAGCCAGCAACGCATTTATAACTTCTCTGGTGTTACGGGTGTCCATGACCGGCACTAATCGCTTACCATCAGGTGATCCGTATGCTCGTTTGCCTTCTAGTCCTTAATGCATTTGTATTACGTTTCAATCGCTAATCACGCTGATATGCTGATTTGCCAGCTTGTTCTTCATCTTTATCATAATTCGAATCATATCTACAGTACAATCCGATAGCTGAATTGAATCTACACTCGCGTTGAGTAAGACATAATATACACATATCACTACTCTATTATTGAAAACATACATATTAAAAAAGAAACTACTTAAGCTAACAACAGCTTAACAAAAATATTGGAGCCAATTGTAATAAATCAAAAGGCCACAAGGGAATCACAATTTTGTCACAGTGTCTTCACAAGTTGAGAGAGGCGAGCCCTGACTACCCCGAGCGTTTGAGCCAGATGCCACAGAAAACGGTACAATTTATGATAGTATTGTCAGTGTTAATAAGATCTGACTGGAAACGGAATGATTTATCTTTATATCTGTTTGGAAAAAGATTTTTATATTGGTATTCGATGAACAAGGTTTTCGTGTGTGTAGTGTGATACCACCTTGTTATGTAATGTGGCTTTGAATGATACCTAGGTTTATACTACTTCAATTGAAATCTATCCCTTACTTTAATTGAAAAAACTTAATTATAAAAAGGTCTTTTTGTAGAATAATTAAACCAAGTCTCAATTAAGGGTTGGAATGGTATTACTTTCTCAGTGCTTTTTTAAAACCAGTATTTGAAATATTTAAATGTTTTTGATGGTTCGGCAAAATCTGGACTTCTTACTTGCCACTAAATTAAAATAGTAATATGAAAAGACACTGAAATTTTGGTCTCTTTTAAAACAATATTCAACCCTAACACGGCGTCATATTTTAGCTCCTATTTCGTAGGTATTTGTGCGACCCTAAACCTGGGGCCCTTCAGTTTTTTGATCTATTTGATACTATCATTGACGCAAAAAGGTGATAAATAGAGACAGGTAGCCTGAGACTACTCCCTTTCCTCGTTGATAATCCTTTGAGTGGTGACGTCAGTAATTCTTACACGTGCATAGAACATCATTACGTCTTTTGTTTCTCAATGGGATGAGCAGAGGCGAATTTAACATACTTTATTCAAGTGTAATGCTGTAAGGCCAAGTGTAGACTGTAGAAGAATGACTCTTACCAAAAAAACAAAAAAGAAAAGAGTTGCCACACACTAGGATTTTCTCCTGTGTCGTGAGTGTATTTCACAAACAAAGTTTACATACACATCCCACACAAACACGAAACAACAATTTGTGAATCACACAAAGAGTCGCTCCGTACGGGAATTGAATCCGCTACACGTTGCGTGGCAGCCGGTTGCCCAGGCACCGCGCCAACCGTGCAGTCAGTCAAACATGTCTGACAGGATAAAAATCCTCATCATTATCGACATATTAACTACAAGACGTCCACTGCTCAAACGACAAAATCCTAGTGTGCCACAATAATCCAATGGAACCACAAACTTTATACTCGGTAGTAGCTAGCAAGCGTTAACCAGCAAAAAAGTCATAACACGTTCAATACATATAAAATATGTTCTTAAGTGAGTCGTTGCGAGCATGCATCATATCGCACGCTACTTGATATTCAGAGCTTAGTTTCATACCAGATTCAACTTGATTTTAAGTTTGGTCTACTTGCATTCATAATGCACGCAAGATCACTTGCGTCCCAGTGCAAGCGGTTGTAACTTTGTACGTAATTACCCTAGATATGCATGTCACCGAAATATAGTGCAAGCCTATATATAGTACGTTTATACTCATGTTTGTATGTATGTGGTCCGAATGTAACATTGTTGTGTGAATTATAATATTATGCATATCAAATTCTGCTACTCTATACTATTCTAGGAAAACTGAGGGGTTGAATTTCAGTGGGCGTTAAATTTGGCAGTGATTTTTAAGCCATTCGGTAGAGTCGACCCTCGTTAATTCAAATTTATCAAAATTCGAAGTTATCACGAGGTCTCTAGGAAATTTATTTATAAATCCGAAGTAAATCAATACATTTTTATACAATTCGAACGAAAAAAATCATTCGTAGAGAATCAAATGACTGGTTAAGTCAAACTGATCGACTTAAAACTCTCGACTATTCAAAGTTTTTCACAAGGTACCTAGGAAATTTCTTTATATTCCGAAATAAAAAAATATTTTTTTTTACTAATTCGATTTAATTCGAACGGAAAAATCAATTCTACAGAACCAAATGACTTGTTAATTCGAATTTATCGGCATCAAACTCTCAACAATTAAAAGTTGGAGAGAGAAAGGGACAAAACCTGTTAGAACTTGCCATTTGATATTTCAAACATTATTGTAATTTGAAATATTCGAAGAGTATTCGAATTAACGACAGTCAACTGTAAATGTAAATAGACTCACTCTTTCTACACTGAAACTATGTGGAAACATGACAGATGTAAATTGCGAGTCATATCTATCCACAACTCCAGTGAAAAACAAACTTGATATAATTGAACAAGAATGTTACGCACAAGTTAATGACATACTTGAATAGCATTTCCGTATCGCGTTTTGCCACTAACTTTGGCGAAGCTCCCGCCACTATAACATTCACGTTTCATACTTATCCATGTACAAGTTGCATGTTCCTAGTATTTCTTGTTAATAGAAATTCAACGTAATGAAAAGACACGATGGAACTTGGAATAGAATTCGAGTTTTCAGTAATAATTTCTAGTCATTAATTTAATTAGACGTCACGCTATCGCCATGTTGCCATCTCCGAAATAATATTAATTTAAATTTCCGAGTAAATGGTTTGGAGAACTTTATTATCGTATCGTATTTCCGCTAATTAGACTAATGTTTGAATAGTGTTCCCGCCTAAATTTCTTGTGTGTCGGCTCTGTGCCGGGAAATTGTCGGAAAGTTGAGAATCTTTTGGGTCTCGCCGGCCATGGAACAATGGAACTCGTTAGTTGAGATTAATCTATTAATCATAGATCAATTTCTGGAAAATGTCTTGTATATTATGAACGATTATCTCGCTCAAAGTTGTAAACACACCTACACGGTGCAAAAATGTTTGGAATTTAGATTTAAAATTCGTTTGCAGTAGCATCCGGTACATTGTATAATGACAATACGCGCCATCTTTCACATGCAACTAATAACTTAACGAGCGAATAGTGAACATAACATACACCTGTGCCTTCAGTGAAATATAGGCGTGAATACTGCGTTACACAATTTAAGTTAACAAAATCAAATAATGATAAAATGTTATTAGATATTTCATAATATTGATAGTTACAGACTAGTATTTTAAACTATATTTTTAGTTATATTACGTAGACGTACTAAAGTACATACTTACATACGGGTTGACCCGTTTTAAGAGGACACAATATAATAATTAGTCTCTTGTAGATAAAATTTAAACTTACAATACCGCATTCAGTAACACAAAGAGTGTGTTAAATATTTTTCATTTCTTGTGTGCTCTTTCGTGGAATGAAAGTCGGCAAAACGTTGTCCATTCTTCGAACGACTTGTGACACCTTATTGTTTTGTTGGGATTCCCAGGAGTTCTAGAGTTGAAGCAATTTTATTATAGGCACTTGGCACTATTGACATTTTTTCTTAACAATACCAAGTTGAACGTAGAAAATTTTATTTAAGACCCGAGGTAAATGAACTGTTTACATTATTGTATATTAAAACATAAACTTGAATTGATTCTGACAAGGAAAATACGAAAAATATAATCGTATCATCACCTTTTTACATAAACAAGAGTTACAACTGTTTTGAAATAAAAGCTTAAATTAAAACCAATATTATAAATCAGCCCGAGGGAACCACATTGGATGAGTAAATAAGCTATGTAACTGAGAGCAGTAAACAAAATATGAAAAGTGAAACCGAGTTTCATGTTTTAAAGAATATTATATTTCTGCCTCATTTTGGCGATTAAAAGTTGTGTTGTTATGAAGCTCAAAGCCCCGAGGGGGTAGGCAGCAGTAGAGCAAGTTTTCACCTGTTATGTTATTAGTCTCATGTAATAAGGGCGCGCGTACTTATGATAGAAATACGTTGTATGTGGGACGTAAATGTGTGTTGTTAGTTAGATAGATCACAAGTACGATAACAAATACCATTTGGATTTTCTTGTAGGTTAAGAATTCTGGCTTTAGATTTTTGGGGTAAACTTTTCTAATAGATAGAATTCTGGAATTTAGTATGATGTAGGCATGTATAGGGTACCTAAGGCTCAAGTCTATTGAAATCAGAACATAATTCGTGAAAAATAAGAACTGTGTTATGTTTAATATGTGCATCTCTGCCTAGCCTTTGTCTTTTTAATAGAATGATCGATATCGATACATTTACATCGTAACATTAAAACATTTATCACTATTCCCCGGCAGTTTGTCAAGAGCTTTGTAGTACATAGCCACCTATTTCGTATTTTCTCAACTAAAGATTTTCGTAGACAGTAAAAATGTCCAAACTTTTACCACTAGCAGCATAATGTAGTGACTGTAACTTGTTTTCGGACATGTTTAACGGAATTATCTTTCTGTTTTATTGTTTGCTTTCCTATACTATGCACAAAAGAGCTGTTTTCTTACTTTTTGCATCGTAATAAGTGTGTTACAAATGCTATGAGAGTGTAAGGATTCTGTATAACAACTACTTATAAGCATTTTTCTTGCCTTTGTACAAACAAAATTGGTAGATATTGCGGAACGCTAATAGTTGCGATTTTCGCATATTCATATGGTCTTTTGGCTTCTCTTGCCATCATTTATCTTTATTAATACACGCACGCGTCATGGGTAGGTATGCTATAGAGAATGTAAGTAACATTCTCTTTTCCCTTCCTTGCCTTTGTTTCAACTATAAGTGTCTCTAATTTGAGTTTTGTTAATCTTTCTTACCTCAAAATATTATTGACTAGGTAATAATATTCATCTCGTAAAATTATTTCAAGAACTTGAATGCTTTCATGGTAATTGAAATCCATCTTAGCATATCAATTTCATTTCTTTTCAGTTCGTAATATCATCTTCTTTCTTAATAATTAGGTGCTTAGCAAAGTTTACTTAGGTTCTTTAATTAATTAATAATTTAATGCGTTTACTTTATTTAATCCTTATAATAGGGTTGTTATAATTAATGAATTATTATGAACTATTTTCCCGGTATAAAATAATTAACAATCAGCGAAATGAGTTATGGAATGCAATAATTCAAATGTTGGTTTAATATGCATTCCTCGTTTGTGTGGAATTCGCAAGGAATTTCATTGAGCGATATAGTATGAGAGATGGAAGTAAAACATAGTTTGCAACGAGGATTTGATTGACAAGGGTGAGGGTGACGGGTTGGCCGAGCCGACGCCGCGCCGCCGAGGTGCAAGTGACGCGGTCACGTGCGATAACCACGCTCTCACACATATAAAATATCCTTTGAATCACGCTCACCTATTTCCCGACATATGCCCTCTTGACATGGCTTCCAATGTGTAAATATTTATATCATGTTGACACACGTACGTATGTAGTGTGACTGCGCAAAGTCAATTCTCACGCGTCGCGCTCTGAAAGGGAAACGGGACTAAAAATATTACTTTTGACATTGTTTTTATCAGAATATCAATGAAGTGTTAGACTGTGGTAAGGGGATAATCTACCTATATCACGGAAATTCTTGTGTTCATGGTTCCTTATAAGGAACGGATTTATGGAATATATTGCCATAATCGTCTCGCATGACAGGCATTGTTTTCAAACTCTGTTATGTACAGGGACTGCTTATGAGGTGTACCTCGATCGTCTTTTACTACGCCCATGGGATGTGAAAGGATCTTATTTTGAAGGCCTTCCTTGCATAAATTATGGTAGCCCATAACTGTAGTACGTAGACACGGAATTATTATGGTGTAATAAATTTTCAAATACATTTCAGAGAGATATGGTACAATGTAGACGCTTGACAATTTCATTTGCCAAAAAACATTGAAGCATTTCAAAATGTCCACCGATTCCACAAAGAGACTGATTTGACTGATGGGGATTATTATTAATACTCGCCGTGATATTGTAAATTGAAAACATTTTGCATAAAATCTTGTACAAATATATTTGTCGATATTACAAACAATTATCGCGCACTTTGATATTGATCTTGGTAATTTTCTGATTAAATACTTCCACTGCGATTGATTAGATTGTTAGGGGAGGCCTTTGTTCAGCAGTGGACGTCTCTCAGCTGATTATGATGATGATGACTGGGATTGATGTACAATATTGTACTATAGTTGCACAGGTAGTACTTCGTAACGTACTTCTTTTGTTATACCAGTTTTATAAAACTAAATATTAGTTATACTTTTGTTTTCGAGCTGAGAATTAATAGTTTGAAAGATTAAAATAAAGACTATTGGTGGAAAAAATGTATTTACAAGTCTAATTGTTTTTTTTATGATATAAGCTAGTAAACAAGCTGACGGATCACCTGATGGTAAGCAATTGCCGTCGCCCATGCAAACCCGAAACACCAGAAGCGTTACAAGTGCGTTGCGGGGCTTTCGGGTAAATTTAAGGGTTGTTGGGCGATCTGGGATTTGGAAGGGTGTTAATTGGGCCCCGGTAACCTCACTTACACAACGAAACACACCGCAAGCGTTGTTTCACGTCGGTTTTCTGTGACGCCGTGGTATCACTCCTGTGGAGCCAGCCCATTCGTGCCGAATCATGGCTCTTCCAAAACAAACAACTATTTTTATTAAAATATCTTTCCTTATTAGAATACCGAATTCAAACAGGAATTCTTTCCTGACAGTTCATTTTAATTTAATACCAGAGCTTCAAGACTTAAAGGATCTTATCCCGTTTCAAAAATCCACCTTGTATAAATGTATGTCTAGGCTCATTTGATACGCAGCTTATATTCAGTTCATTTGCGTGTTGATAACTTGTTATCTCTCAGTCGGTTACGTGAGTTGCTTATAGCTTTTGAATTTTATGACGATTTTATTACTCTTATGAGACTCCGTTTTATGTTATATTGATTAGCTCGTTTAAAGGGATATGACTTCGTATATAAAGTAGGGACATTTACACATTCTTTGCTACAAAAATGTTGGAGTTTGGTTACAGTTTATTTCAATAAATGTTATGAAATAATAATGATCGTTAATGTTACAGAAAATGTTGACAAACTTTAGAAGGAATGGTGCAATAGTTCAATCTATAAATTATAAAAATACTATAAATGTACGGTAACAATTTTCTATGTTTCGATTTTTGCACACACACTTGTATCATAATTCAAACAGTGGTTATATGGTTATGTGGTTATACAAAAAAGGAAGAAAAAACACTATTTTAGATTTCAATGAAAAACGTTATTTAGTACACAACCGACTGGCTATAAGCATAGATTACCATGACGTGTAATAAAAGCGTTTAACTGGTCGGAATCGGAACACAAAAATAAAACTGGTCACAATTGTCGAAACTTGAGTGATAAACATGTTTAATCGCGTAATAAAAGTATTTTTCCGAATCGTACTCTGCGAGTAACGGCCCCACTGTCATATATTACCATTGTGGAAACGGTAGCAAATGACAACAAAAAGTATTTCAAAATACCCACGTATCTCTTTTAGTAAAAACATGTTGAAATTTTTAGGCTAAAAGCATAGCACATTATCACGTTTGTTTTTCTTCAAGTCTGTAGTCAGCTACGAATGTATATTTTCGTTATATTTCTGTAAAAGTTTTTTTTCAGTTGTATTGGAGTTACTTCTGTATTATGTTCAACATCTTAAGACTTAATATATGTGCCTTTCAATTATTATCATATGCCATTCGAATACCCGCCTCGGAGAATATTGAAAGAGCGTTGTTGTTTATTTTCCACGAACCAATAATGCTTCTAACATATTCCCGTAATTTTAACTATTAAACAAAATTAAACAGAATTATATGTATTTGCAAGCACCACAAAATAATGCAATATAAACCAAAACGTGTTAATAATATTTTCGTGGAATATTATGGTACAAATTCCAGGAAAATGTCGGTTTTATCTTTGGATCGGAAGGTAAATCGGAAGTCCGAACGTTATGCCGAGAGTGAGGCTAACTTACGTCCCCAGTTCGAAGGCTTAAATGATAATACGCATTTAACGTATCATCTCTAAGCCGGGACTAGAAACGGGATTATCCTCCGTACCCCAGTAAGGCTTCTACGAAACTTAAACAAAATGTTAAAACCTGAATTTCTGCACGTTCTATGTGAATGCGAGTCAGTGATGCATAAACAAAATGTGCATCTGGGGAGCATTATGTTACTCACATGAACAAGGACACACAAATCTTCACTAAGAAAATTCAACAGTCTTGTATATTTATAAGCACATACATCCACATTTTGTTATAAATATTATAACAGTGTTCGTTTAACTGCTGTGTCAGTGTAACGGACATAAAGTCGACTGTTCTTCTTGAATTCGGTATCTATATTCCAATGAAGTCGGTTGGTCTCACCTAAATTCTGTATTTTCTACTCTCTACTACTACTGATTCAACAATTCAATGAGAAATGGTAATTTGTTCCCGTGGGATAAATAACCCAGGATAGGTATCCTTTAACCTAAGTCAGCTCATACCCTATCCGTATACCAAATTTCATCAAAATCCGTTCTGTAGTTTCAGTGTGATTGACGGACAAACATCCAAACAAACAAACTTTTACATTTAAAATATTAATGTGATGTGACTATACATCATTATAATTTGAATTGGTTCGAAAATAAACAAATGTTTTGTTTCGGGCAAAATACACAAACGTTACAGACCTATTAATGAAATCATTTTCCAATACACCTCTATGTACATTTTTTATGTGAATGCTAATAAACAACGTTCCTATTTCACAAATCATTACAATTAGAAGTTATTCGAAATCATTTCCATTCATCTTCACAGTTGAATTAATAATACTCACCGGTTATCATTTGTCATTTCTGAAATTTAAAGAATCTCTGTCCTAATTCGATTGAATACCTTTGAAAAGAAAGTTAGTCGGATGCCATTGTTATTGTAACTGTACCTTCATTGTTACAAGCTTAAAATTTTGAAAGAAGGGCAAGTGATCAAAGACAAAACCTTTTCACTGCTTTTCTACTTTATTATCAAAAAGTTTCATTAAGGAAAAGTTGACGGATGTTTGCCGGTTTATTGTCCAATTCATTTGTGTGGCGCGCGAGCGCAAACCGCTACGGTAAATAATGGAAATGCTGGGGACTCCGTCGCTCGCGTTGTGTTCACGCCACCAGATTATTGTGCACTAAGTTTGTCTTGCTCGTTATGCTCTAACTGAATACGAAGAACAAACTTTGTTATTGCAGCACTGATAGCACGTATTAAACAACGCTCTACTTACCCCTATATTAGCCGAGCCGCTCAATTTAGATTTAAATACCTTGTCCAAACTATTTAATTCATTTCAAGATAACTTTAGACTCAATAATTCCCACGCGGGTTTCATTGGCAGTTAGCGTGTGTTGACTAAATAGATATTTTTAGAACATTTTCATGTAAATTGAGATATTTAGGGGATAAAGAATTGAATGGCTTTTTGACTATCTTGTGAAGTACCTACGGTACAACTTTGTCACAGGATATTATACGTTTAACAGCTTAGGTTTAACATAATAGGTATTTGCCAATCTAGAATGATAGGACATTTTCGAAAGCTGTGCGGTATTCACGGAGTAGACTAAGCGGTTGTGTCAACAGTTAGCCGGCACCCTAAACTCTAATAATGACGGAGTTATGAACTAAAGGATAGTTCGTAACTCGCTTAGCGGGATGAATAACAAATATAGGAAATATTTGTTGATAGGGTAACACGGTCGTGACGTCCCGTCTTGAGCCCTTCTCGGCTTTGTATACAAAGCATAGTTATTACTCATTGTTAAAATATGTGGTGTGAGTGACATATTTATTCGCTGAAAGCGTAGGTAGAGGGTTTTCGTACGAGTAGTTCGCACACCCACTATTTGTCAGTAATGTTACAAGTCCCATGATAATTGAGGCCGAGCCTATTCTTAACTGCCAAGTAGACTTACGTACGTGGAAAACGGGAAAATAATGACTCTTTATGTTTTTTTAGTATTCAATACTAAAAAATATTGAATACTTTTTTTTCAAATGTTATGAACATTTGAATCAATGAAGTAGTGTACTGTTCTAAAAGATACTGCATGTAGTTATAGCTTGATATTCTATTCATGTTAAGTAAGGCGATCTTTCAACATATATTTTTTATTCAGTAAAAGCTAAAGTAAAACCCGCAATTTGCCGCCAGTTTGTCATATTTAATTACTGTCTTGAGAACAGCGGCACAGACGATCATAATTTAAGTCGGATTGTGTGGTAGTTGGTATGGAACCTTAGCTTAGCGTGCAGGATACGATTTGTCCTCGTTTGTTTTACCTACTGCGAACCATGTTCATATTTTTTTTTCTTTACGTTTTTAAAGAAAACTGTTATGCTAGATGTTTGACTAATTAGTCTGACTACTTCACATGTTTAGTAATAGCTGAGTACTACGTTCCTGGTTTTATTGAAATAAAGTGTTCACAATTTCTTTTCACAAGTTTGTATATTCGATTCAGACCAATAAATGACCTACTAAAAATATAACCGACAAACAATTGACGTGTTTATGGTTGCTACGAATTCACTCTTTCTTTTCGCGAAAGTAATATATCATTCATTTTGTTTCAGGAAATCGGTGTTCGCGTTGCGATCAAGTGAATAACGAGGCACGTGACATTTGCGTGCCACTGCGCAACAATCATCGTAATAGCTGAAACAGAAACTGATCGTAGTCAATTACGAATAATAAAATAAGTCTCGAGTGTTCTTATTAAGTTAGCGCTATGTAAAATGCTGTTACATTGTGTTGTTTGTCGTCTCCATTAGTCTCTAATCGTCTAGGTTATTAACTAGGTGTGCCACCCTCAAACTGTGTTAGTGTCTGTGTATTCAATAGTCAATTAAGGAATTTGCAGCGGCCGTTCAATCCGAGGTAAGTTCTTGTTTTAATACTTAACAAAACAAAAGTTTATTAAAAACAATCGAAGTGGTTAGTTGTTGTTCATATAAACACACATATAACATTAAACACAGTAACTAATTCGAACAAATTTATGAAAGTAACTGAACGAATTTCGGTATATATTTCAACGTAAATTTTCGCAGCTTATTCAGAAAGTTATGTCCCGAAGATACATGGCTAAGAGCGTTATTCATCGTTCTAAATTATAAATCTTTTGAATGCTTTGCAGTAAACAAACTTTGCTCAGTTAAGTGAGAGTTTGTGCGCTCACTGCGGCGCTTTAAAAATCACCCCATACAGTTTGTATGTGTATATAACACCTCTATAGTTCAGTGGGTAACTGATGCATAATATAAAATCTGCGCTCGCTTGGCATTACCACCTCAATTTATGTTCCCGTGTAAATCTTGCTTATTTTTTCTCCGCAGTCAGCGAATTTTATCCCACGAATTCATCTTAATCAACGTGAACTTCACGACTTAGGTGTAGGCACGCAAACTGCAGGAAAAGTACCGTGCTACTTGTACTTCCAACATTTACTTAAACTCGTAACTTTTAATTTTCTTAGGGAACATTTAATTTGTAATTGCGAGTATTGTAAATTGAGTAAAGGACGAAATTAATTCGGAATCTTCTTAAGAATTCCGAGCAGTCCTAGAGGGGGCTGGGTGCTAATATCTTTACTCTTTACGCATTGGTACAATTTGCATCGAGGAAATTATGGAAGATCGTGACTTTTTTCACTCTGCAATGTGAATAAAGTGAAACTGTTTAATGGCATACGTCTAAAGTTTTTTAATGGTTGTTGTTTATCCATGAACAGGTTTAAATTATGAGAAAGTATAGTTGTATCAAAACTTTACTCTTTTGTTTTCAACTGTGAAAAATATGATAGTAAACAGCCGCAACGCAAGTGGTGAAGGCTTTATTCAGTCCGACATGCGGAACCGTTGTTTGCAAAATATAAATTGCACCCGCTTGAAATTACCTCTACGTTTTATGACACAAACGAGAAAAAAGTTATGCACCATCCGCGCCTCATCGCCTCATTTTACACTACATTTTTTCCCTTTTGGCTAATTGAAAACTGATGATAATTTATCTCTGTATTTTACGACCCTTCGTAACATCTCTCCAAATTATTATCTTTATATTACATTTCATTTTAATTAGTTCTATAACTACTACAATTAATTTTCTTCACTTAATTTAAAAAAGGTAGGACCTAAGTAATTGTTTCATTTCTGCTCTTAACAGATCGGATTTTTAATTAATAAAGATATTATTTTTAGTATAATTAAGTCCCGTTCTACATTCACAGTTTTTTTCTCACATTCATGAGTTTGAGAGAGAAATTGTACCTAAAATGGTTTAAACTGGTTGGGAATTGTTTGTCGTGGTTACGAATACCACTTTTTTGCATATATTGAAATGCATATGATAACGTTTATACTTTTTCTACGGAAGTTAGTTATTGGGTACACGTTTTCAGTACCAGTTCGATGAAATGGATCGGATTTGAGAGGCTTATGATATCTAGGTCAACAATAGTGGTAGCTAGGATTAAAATTAATACCCAGAAAAAGCTTAAAAATAAACCATAGACATATTAATAATACATCAGGTTTTTGGACGTAGCGTGTGGTTTCTACATTGGTTAGTTGCTTTTCATTGGAATGTATTTTAATTAATGTACTGTTCCTTTAGATAATATCAATTGAGTTTCATTTGAAAACATTCGATTCTGAGTAAATTTAAACGAACCCTTCTCAACCTCATATTTTTGTTGTTGATTGTTCTCTACATTGGTTAGTTGCTTTTCATTGGAATGTATTTTAATTAATGTACTGTTCCTTTAGATAATATCAATTGAGTTTCATTTGAAAACATTCGATTCTGAGTAAATGTCATCACTGCGAATGGAACATACGCTTGCGGTCTGCCCTGCGTGGGCTGAGCACCGCCGTGTTCATATTTTTGTTGTTGCGGAGCGAGAGGGACTGGGATGCCGTCTCCTCTTTATGCGAAGCAGTCATGCTAGCTAAGGAGGAGGCGGGGCGCGTGAGAGATCAAACCTCCTTACGCCCCAGCCGTCGCGAGAGACACTCCGGGCGTCGGGGATCGCGGGACGATCTCCGGCCACCGGGCCTGCGGACGGCGAGTAAGGGTAGCTCACCGCCCGAACAAAACCAGACCCGTGCGTACGGCGCGTAGCGTTCCGCGCGCGCCTCAAAGAGCCATCAGACCACCACAGATGGGGCCCAGTAGGGCTGATGCCTGATCCGGAGCTGCGGACTACCTAGCGGGTGTACCGGGTCTCCGGCTCGAGTGGATTTTAGTCAGTAAGAGTCTGACACTCCCCTCGCCTCGCCCAAGGTGGGAGAAGTCATTGGATGATTTTCCTCCTGTAAAAAAAAAAAAAAAAAGACCGAGCAGATGGTATTAATAAAATACGTTACACGTGTTAAAACAAAGTACAGTAAAATGTAAAACATGATTAATTCAATGTAATTAGTATATACTATCTTAATCCTAAGCCTATCTTACTGTGGTGAACATGTCTACATATAGTAGTAGGCATAGAAATTCTTCGTAAACCAAATACTGATTTATGTAGACACGGTAAACACGCGTCAAGCCAGAATGTATAGTTTCTAAAGAGCAATTTCCTTCGCGTATAATTCTTGGAGAGAGAATTAATTAGTTTAGGAGGAATTGAGACTCATTTTGACAAGTGACAGAACACAAACGTACCTTGAGAGGTTTGTCCCTGTGTGCTTTACCGAGACGTTATTTAGCCAGAGAGACACGTTCACAATCTGCCTTTTCACAAGGGGACTCCATCACAAAACTCATTTGGCATTCAGCCACCTACAATGGCTTGTGTGGATGCGAAGCGGTTTAAAATACCTGCTTTTTTGCCGACACAAGTTGGCACGTTCAAATTCGGATATCGCGCTTTAAATAATAACAAACGAATTAGTCAGTCCTTTTTATGGCGGTACAACATTTAGGCGTGCGAATAGAGTGCTTTTAAGTATTGAAATGCTAAACACAAAGTCGCTGCTTCGATCTTGGTTTAACAATTATAAGTAGTTAGTTTTAAGATTACTTAGCATAGCAATAATAGTTCGATGTTTGAAATTGTTCATTAAAATCATGACATTAATGTACCTGAGTGGCGGAATATAGGTCAACTATCTTCCAGTACAGCTCACTCCCACCTAGTACATCGAAGTATAAAAAAGCTATGATGTAGTACCATAATATAATACATGCATGTACTGAAGCGTGAAGTTCATTAGTTGTAGTCATCTTCAAACAAAATAACTGAAAACGTAATAAGTTGCCGGTACGTGATTGTGTTCCTGAACTGTTTTTTTTTTCAGCAATATTTAGACGGGAAAAAATGACTGTTATTAATGTCTAACGAATATTTTACTGAACGCCGAAAAACTTGTAAATGGTCGGTATTAAAATTTGCCTGTTTCGGAAAGAGAAATTTATTCCGTGTCAAAGGACCTTCTGAAACTTTGATAACGCTTTTCCGTGACGTTAGAGGTCATTTTATAATGTTATGTTTACAGTTGCATACTCACAAAATACCTAATGTTCATTTTATAAGTTGAATTTCTTAGTGGTTACTTAGTAAACAAACATTAACTTATAATTAATTTTATAAACTTATACTGCACGAGAAACTTAAGTTTATCATAAAGATTTCTACCAACAAATCTTTATAATTAACAAACATTAATTAATAATGCAAACAGTATTAAGATTACTACTAGTACTGAATACTTTACCAGCCAAAAGAGTACACATAGAAGTTAGTTGCAGTCCGTGATTAAAGCAAAATAGGGCAAAGTAAAACAAATGATTGGGATAAATATCTCGGTTGGATGATTCGACAGCAAATGGTTCGTTAGTTCGGCGGCAGTGTTGAGCGCGCAGTGCATCCGGCTGGCGGAAAAACTGACGACGACAAATACAAATCGGGCTTCCTCCGCGTCGTCGCCGTCACGGTACCGGCCCGGAACGCTGACGTACCGTTTCCGTATCTGACACGCTTTACTTATTATATTCTTGCGTATTGTTTTTGTAACTTGTTTGTCACTCAGCATACTAGATGAGTATCCTACTCTTAATAACGCACTCGACAAAATTGTTATACATTTTGTTGAAGTATTTTGTTAAAACTTTTCCCGTTTCATGTTAAGGCCACTTTCCACTTTCCAATTCCAGTAAAAGTTTTGATTAATTTTTAAATTTTGATTTCGTTTTTTGTTCAATTTAAAATCTCGTTTAATGCCCAGGTACACTAGATATTATTTATTTATAACGGCAAATCGTGTTATTTTCACGGAATGAAGTGTTGAATTGACAATGAAGTTGTTTTTGGAGAAGTTTCAATTGGATACAGCAAAAACTCGGGCACGGAAAAATAAATTATTGTTATAGCCATTATTTGACGAATCGTTATATCTGAGAATTTATTCTACAGTAATACTTATTTTGAAATGTACACGTACGTAATACTCTTGTTTGTACCTTTGAATATTCGTCTGATTGAAAAACAAATAAAGCGCGTGCGTGAGATTTCATTATGGTTTCTAAATGGAAAAACTGTGTACGGTTTGTGTCATCGCATATTCATGGGGCATTTTCGTGAGTCGACCTCTCAAGATTTGCGCACCGACTAAGTAAACAACGACTAATGGAGGGATTCCAGGAGGTTACGTGACGTTTATAAACATTCAATCCTTCGTAATTTATGTATTAATTTATTACTTACCTGCGACAAGCCGGTGGCGGTCGTATAATGGCCCTGTGTTTACGAGACGTATATTTTTTCTGAATATGTGTCATAACGGTATTATCGTGAATACGTTTGTACACCTCACTTATATTTGTACTTGTAGTCCATAAAATCCACATAGTGAAAATAGTATTGTTATTTATGCAGTTTTTATGAAGTGGGCCAGTCAAATGCCTAGTTTTAATCTGCATAGCCTAGAAAGATACGAAAATAATTAAAAGAGAATGCACGAAATGCTTGAGGATAAACGGTGGGGAGGCACAGTGGGAGGGTGAATTCAGGAAGCGACTTTAATTAATATGATTTATACTGTTACTGTTTATTCGCAACCTATTCTGTATGTATATATTAAAATAAGAACATCCTGTCATAAAATAAATTGGAATGCCACAAATAGATGTCTTGTATGACATTCATTTCTCTCAATTTGTTTGTATAGATCCTCGGATACATACGTATCAATTTCGAAGGTAATCTCGTGTTGAGTCAACGTCAAGATTATTTCCCAAATATATTTACATTTATCCATGCGTAACAGAAGACGTAGAGTCAATATAATATATTTGAAGTGAGTAAACAATTGTTTACGTAGCGAAGTATATCGGGCCAAAGTGCTTCGGTTAGTTTGACAATAATTTTTCTCGGAGGCGCTTGTTAAAGTTTTATCAGAAGAGAAGTTCAACGGAGCGTCTCGCGTTAGCATTCAGAAGTCACGGTTTATTACCAACTTTCTGTACAGACCAGGTAGTTGAATTCGTACATCTTTATATAGTGTATATGTGTAGTTATGTTCTGTGTGACTGTATATGGACTATATATATAGTGATGTTTCCTCTCAGTGGGAGGTCGAAGGAGCAGCTCTAGTAGTTTTGCGGAAACCCGGTCAACGACATTCAATTCAACACTGCTATGTGACATGAAAAGGAGTCGAATGATAACATGTATCGCAATATTTTATCCCGGACCTATCTTGCTATGAAATGGCCTGCGGAAGCTAACTTACGACTCGGGGACTTCACTTGGATATATGTATGTAGGTTACTTGTAAAATATTTCAAATTGAAATGGCGTTGTTGAGACGGTATGTTTTATATAAATATGTTTTAGTTTTCTATAAAGATCGAAATCTTTACAGTATACGTGCTTGCTTCCTTTTTTCATAGTGTTTCCTTAAATCATTTTCAGAACATTTCCAAGCCTTACTACGAATTGTAGAGCTCGAAGATATTAAAATTACAATTGATATTCAAATAAATCGGCCATTATTAACGGGCACCGTTTCTCATTTCACAAAGTTAACATTTATTTCATTAAAATAAATGCAAATTTACATTCAGGCAAACAGGTGGCGATGCAAATTGTATGGCATTACTGCAATCTTTTAAGCAGCCAGTTTTCATATGATTTTAAAGAATAATTAAAAATAATACCACACGGATGTTTTTAATCCTTTATTTCACGCGGATTTGGGTATATAAATGGAAACAGAGAGGAATTCCCAGCTACATTTTTATTTTAAAAGAAAATAGAGCACCTTCAGCCCGTTTGCTTAGGCAGCGCTACAATAGGAATCATTCGATTGGAATTCTCGATTAGATAAATCTCATAGTATCGAGAAGGTTCCGATAAACAAGACTTATTGAATTGAACGCGCGGACAATATGACCGAATGGAGAGGCGCGGAAGACCGGACTGAACCGCAAATATAAAGTTAGTTTGATTTATATCGAGAGCTGACAATAGTGATTGATTCGGCCCGTTATATGAGGCTCCGCCAACCGGGTTTTCGGGCACACGATTCAGGTATTCATTACTTAAGGGTATAAAGAATAGTAATATCCTTTTTATTTCATTGTCAGAAGATCGAAAGGCTTTTGTGATGTGTTACGTAACTATAATTGAAACCTCATTGGAAATATTAAGTCTTTGGTTTACTGATTATAAGCGTGATTGATGAGCAATACGTATTAGGATCGATTGCCTAACAAAGTCTAACTTTGTATAAGAGAAGATACGTGTCATAAAAACTTTTAAGAAAATAATATTTAATGGAAGGATTTTCAGAAATAAAGTCTACCACTTTATTTCTGAAAATATGAGCGTGGATATTATGATTAACACATTACACGTTTTTCCTAGACATGTTAAGGCACTAACATCATGATAGCTTAGGAGACCATTAATCAATAAAGGTTTCTTCGAAAACTAGGACTTATGTTGTGAAAGTTAGACGAAAGTAGAAGACGTTGGAAACTAGGTTCTAGATGTAGCCTTTCGCAAAACGCTTGTAAATTATTTATTCGAAAATGAAACTTTTGAACTTATATGGCTGTTTGTGTACAAGTCGCTCGCTTTCAAAACTTTTAACTTGAATCTTGCTCGTGCGCATATTTTTTAAACAATCATTAAATAAAGCGTTTTGAATATTACCTTATAAAGAGCTAGGCAGATGCTAATTTCGTTATTTGGACGGGATGAACTATGACAAGTTCTATTCATAGTTACTACACCCTACTATTGTTACAGAGAGGCTACATAACATAACATCTAATAATACTTTGCCTTACAAATCTTCGTGACTTGCAATTACACTTGCAACCACATCATCAACTTGGTAGTAGGCAATGAGTCTATTACTACAGCTGAGTTGACTGGTAAATTCGAAATTCCTACTTGAATGTGAACAAAACGAGAGCGCGTTCGGCGCTCTGATTGGTTGGTTAATTCGTGTCGGCCAATCAGAACGCCGAACGCGCTCTTGTTTCGTTTTCGTTTCGAACATAAACAGAATTATTTATTTCTGCAATGAATTTTGTTAAAGTTCTCCTGATATCTCCTTGTTGAAAAGGTTTACTCTTGCATTGAATTCAATGAATAATTTCATTGTTGTTAGATATTTAAAGCATTTACTTAACAAACTTTTGTTGGTTTTAGAACAATGGAATGAAAATGAACTTGTTTATGTTTTCTGTGTAATAGATAATTAACTCATTCTGTTTTCAATACGCCAAAACTTAGTTGTTTTAAATTTAGTACATAAAGATCTTGACGTGGTCTTAAAACGTTAGAACATTTCAATGTAATGTATGGGCGGTCGGTCCCTACACTTAAGGCATTAAAATTTGGGCGAATAGGAACGTTATGAGTACATCTCTGTGTCCATCAACGTAGCAATAAACACCCTAACGACACTTGTTGTGCTCTCAATTACTGTAACAGACCTCTTACTGGAAACAAATGAAGGGCAGCCGACTTTGTTACGTCACCAGAAGTAAAACCCTCCAAACATCGATTTACTCTTGATTATTTTCATATGAGTAGCTCCGTTTCAGACTTTTACGACTATATACGTCTTCTGAGAGCGATAACTTAGTCATTTTATGCTCACCCCTTCTTACTCCGGTGTACTTACGTCGAGAAGTTCAACGTGTGAGTCCCCGTGGAGCGTCATAAACACGCATATCCTTTTCCATCTTCCATTTGAATATGTTTTTCTTATGCCATCTCAAATAAGTCCATTCATTCCGACTCGAGTTTAGATTTAATTAACTGAAAATATAAAGCCAGCTTAGCATTTTTTCAATAAAGGTTTACAAGCGTAATAAAAATCAAAGTGCTAAATAAAATGTAGATTAAACGTAAGGTGAAAAACAAAAAGTTAGCTGGGGTCGCCGTCGAGTCGTAAGGGGTGGGTGAATCGGTCGCGCGCGGCACTTTATAGTTTTAATATCGTGCGGTCTGAGGTCGTCCGAGTTACGGCGGGAACACGGTTTTACTACAAATGCGTGTCCACCGAATGTTACATACGAACATGTGAATTGAATAAACTCAAAGTGAACTTTTAAAAGAAAGCAGTTACTGTAACTGTGGGATATATAAACTTCTTTGTCTCTGGCTAAATCTTTGCATAGGAACTACTGAGCTGGTGTATTTAGTTGCGTAAGTCTGCCGCTATCCTGCTCGTAACGGTTATTTCAAACGAGATAGCGTGATCTCGCATTCCGTGTTACGACTATGGTTCACAATACCCAGATACGAGTTTCTTATGTTGTGGTTTCAATATCCGAGCTCTTTGTGCGATGTATTGTATTTTCACATACACGTAACCTTGCACCAAAAACACGATTACTTCATATATGTGTGTATACTTCCGGAAAAGATAACAAAACAAAAATTGTATTAAATTGTTGTAAAAAACTGCAGTGACAATGCTTCTGTCCATTAAATAATTAAACCCAAGACCCTTGCATTGAGTAGTCAGAGTTGGCCCCCTTTAGACCAACATGGCAGACAAAACAAAGTAACTAAGTAAATTACCTTTATGTCGCGTTTGTGCAAACAGACAACGGAACAACTTCACGTAGGGCATGCCAGAGCAAACGTTTATTTAAAATAAACATTTTATTTGCTGCCTTTCCGTGTTAATGTAAAAAAACTCTGGCACAAGGCTTAGGTAGGCGCAAGTTATTTTCGTTTTATATTTTCCTCGAGTCGCCCGGGGCGCCCTCTCTCGGGGCAGATAATTTCGTATAGGCTACGTGCTGCGTCCCTCGCTGTCCGGACCAGTTGACCTGGAGTGCTTCCTAAACCTCAAAGCAAAAAAGGAATTAGTTTTACATTACCCACTCGCTCTAATCCGTTTCGTTTTCGTGGGCATCCATTGTTCTCTTACTTCGAATTCATTATTCTCCTTTTGGTAATGTTGCTGTTCTGCTGTTGTTTTACCAGGTTTCAAATATCATTATTACTGATGTTTACGAAAGTGCTAACAAAAGTCTTTTCACGATTTTACGCAACCAATATTTTCACCTCAATGGGCTTATGGCAGTAGATGATGAGTCTTTCCACGTAATATTTTCTTAACTTCAGACGAGCCTTGTTACACAGACTTCTTTACAATTCAGACGAATTTGGTGCGGGAGGTAATTTATTCCTATGATTTATTGTTAGGCGCTCAAACGATCGCTCATATCTTCGTTATGTCAAAGTTACTGCGAAAGATTTCATAAATAGGACTTTATGGTACCTAAGTAAGAAGCGTGTAAAATTCCTCTAAACTACTTTGGCAACTAACTTACACCTTCGACATAAAATACGATCAAGGTAATTACTTTATAGGATAGAGCAAAAAGTCCGTATTAAAGTAAATGCACTTACATAATTACATTAAAAGTGGCCATCCAGCCAAGCGTCGGTAACCAATTACGTCGTATCGAAGCTACAGAGAACAACCGGCTCCCTTACTACCTTTTTGCATAAAATATATACTCCAGACATGAATTAACAATTATAAATTTACGCAAGGGACCAAAACATCGTAAATGGTCTAAAATCTCAGATTAAGGAACCGACAACGTGCCCGGCCTTATAGGTTACCCGAACGGAAGATTTAGATTTCTTGTAAGTAAAATACCTCTTTGATACCGTATACCATTAAACTAAGAGATTATTATTTCACATATAAAGATGATTTTTTAACTTCAAAGCTTTTCCTGTTTTTAACCGACTTCAAAAAAGGAGATTCTTAGTTTGTATGTATGTTTGTACGCGATTACCTCACGTTTGGCTGAACCGATTTTGAAGTGGTTTTCACGCGCACTAGTTTTCAGATTTACTAGATGGTTATCAGATTTTTTTTTAAGTATTATCTCACTAAAACAAGAAGTCAGTACAGAAAAATAAAGGTAAAAAAAGCTTTTGTTATGTATCGGTTTTTAAAAAAGGTGAAATTACGATATTCCTCTAAGCCACAAAGTAATTCACTAAAAAGAAGAAGAAAACTTGATAATACAGCAAACTAACTATAAAATAGAAACTGTTTACTCTCTTAAAATAAAATCAATTACGAAAGCGTGGACGCCAACAGGCAACCTCTAACGGGACATTTTAATCTTGAAGCCAATAAATTACCGCATGTTTATTTCCGTAACCCGCCAATGTACCTGGAGCTGCGGGCCGATGCTAATAACATATTGTTTAGCAACGCAAAACTATTACAGTAAATACGTACGGGTAATTAATGTAAGTGGTAATTTAGATAGTGTAGATAAATTGCGGTTTGGGAGACGAGTGTATAAGTGGGACGTAAGGTGACGGGACGTGAGCAGCCAGTGTGGCCGCGTCCTACATCCCGCCTTTTTTATGGTGGGACGCTATCGAGCCTCTCATCTATTCGAGACCTTAGATAGTGGATCACGCACGCATGAGCGGTTCCTACACAAAAACTTGACCTATTTTAGTGACATAAAATGCAACTACCAATTGAGAAATGTGACTTCGGTGTTTTATTCAGGTCAAGAGGTTTTATGTGAACTGAATGTATGAGCCCAAAGAGATATGTACTTACCAATGGGCTTTGTAAGATATTGGACTACAAATTATAGAAACATTAAGGAGGAAATGACTTTCGAATTAGATTGTAATGGTAGATATGAATACCTTAAATAAACGAGTAATGTTTAGATACACATCGTTGTAGGTAGCTAAGCACATTAGTAATTGTACCTTGAAATTATGGGGTAGGTAGTCCGGACCGACGATGACCGCATAAGTCAAGTGCATGTGCCACCGTGACAAGTGGGCGAACCCGCTGGGGGCTGAAATAGGTTAGAAAATTCACCAATTAGGCAACGAGAATGTGAATATGTCCAAAACGTAATTTCTAACTTTGACCGTAGCAGTGTGAATAACATAACTAACAAACATGTACTAATATATTTCTTAAAACGCACATAAATATCACATAACGCATGATATAGATACGAAGATATATCAAAATGGATATCTTTGTTTACGGTCAAAGTGAACAAAACAAATAAGTATTTGGGAGGCAGTTGGGAATCTATAACTCAATGCCAAGTTTAGGAAAGTTTTCGAACTCGTACAGAAGTTCTCCTCTGAGCAAACAGGCTTCAAGTGGAAACCTCCGTTTGTCGAGTTACCTGTAAACAAAAACAATTCATTTAATACCTAAAAAATAACCTCTAAGATGATATTACAAGTTCACTTTGGTAAAAATTTTGTATATCGTAACTTTTTTGTTTTAGAAGTTGTTTCAAACGAAAATATTTTTCCTTCCATTTATGTTGTTGTAACTTGTAACACAACAACAATGGCACTGAAGAGACGTTTCATTGGAAATTAAGGAAAGAAAAGTTTTGCATGCGACTTCTTTCATTTATGCTAATTGAAGTATGCGTTTGGATTTAAATATTGAGGGCCGTATTGCTTCTATTTCTAGATGATTGCACATTTTGCGTCTAATAAAAGTATTGAGTACATGTGCTTATTTATGTATACAAAATATCGTTACGTAAAACACGAACAATATATCATACTTGAACAAGATCTATCAAAATTCCAGAACCGAATATTGATACGCCAAAAATACTTTTATGTGATCCAAAAGTCACGACTTGTCTAAGGAGACTACTGAAAACCTAGATTCATGCGACGCGTGCGACACGACATTCCTCATTTCGTATTCTTTACACAACTTTACAACTTTCGGTTATCAAAATGATCATCTAAACAGTTTTTAATAGGCAACAAGAAATAGATTAAGGTGGAGCGACAAGAGCTGTTTCCAAATTGGACGCGGCGAACTTTTATGTCGGCAGCTTTACGTGAGCTGAAACGTGAGCAATAAGATTAAATATAAATTATGTTCCGTGCAAGGGCCCCATAAAAGATGAAAAGACATGACTCTAGTAAATATATGTTAAAATTATTAAATTAGAAATTTATACCTGAACGCTATGTTGGATATCGAGTTAAAGTCTAGTACCTAAAGTCAGTGACCCCATTTCCATTGCTTTATCCCCAGTACCTGGCTTACCAAGTAGTTTCCTGCGGTTGGCAAGGAAAACCGCGAAGTGGCGGCGGTCGACGAAGCTTGACGAAAGTTATACTTAAGTATTGAAACCCGCATGAACAAAAGTAAGAGTCGTAGGCGTACCTCGAAATGACTTGCTTCGATGTTAAAAGCTTCGAACTGTTACAATACTGTATTAGCAAGATTGCTATCAGTATTGCTGGGTCCTATTTAGACTTACTTCACCGTTTATTCATAAAATATGGAAATATAATGAACTAAGAACTTAATACGTACGTTCGTCTGTAGATATTTGTTCCAATTACGTTAATTTTCGTAATGCCATATTGATAACAATGTCTAAAATACATTTAATAACTTGTCGTACTGCTTATGAGAAGTTTTGTAAATTATATGGTAATGTTTTGAACTGGTACATGTTGCTTAGGATGGTGCCAACGCACGTAACGTGCCTAAATAACAAGATGCACTGTTGTACATGAACTTAATATCATAGTGAGAATATAGAAACAGTTGATTTATGTGTGTAATCTGAAATTAGGTTTTTTATTAGAGTTTAATAAAACATTACATCAAGACAGTCGTAAATTTTACTTGTATACTTTTTTTTTTTTTTTTTAGGGGGAAAATCATCCAATGACTTCTCCCGCCCTGGGCGAGGCGAGAGGGAGTGTCAGACTCTTACTGACTAAAAACCACCCCGTTCCTTCTCCTGCTTTTCGAGCCGGAGCCCCGGTAAACCCGCTAGGTAGTCCGCAGCTCCGGATCAGGCATCAGCCCTACTGGGCCCCATCTGTGGTGGTCTGATGGCTCTTTGAGGCGCGCGCGGAACGGGACGCGCCGCACGCACGGGTCTGGTTCTGGTCGGGCGATGAGCTACCCTTGCTCGCCGTCCGCAGGCCCGCACTTACGGTGGCCGGAGATCGTCCCGCGATCCCCGACGCCAGGAGTGTCTCTCGCGACGGCTGGGGCGTGAGGAGGTTTGCACGCCCCGCCTCCTCCTTAGCTAGCATGACTGCTTCGCAGAAGGAGGAGACGGCATCCCAGTCCCTCTCGCTCCGCACCATGGCTTGAACCAGTGCCGGGCGCGAGAGGTCGCCGTCGCCGACCACATCCCTGAGGACTTGGCGGTGCTCAGCCCACGCAGGGCACACCGCCACTGTATGTTCTACAGTGTCCTCCGGGCGGTCCTCGCAGTGATGACACCCGGGCGTTTCCTCCCGCCCAATAAGGAACAGGAACCTACCGAAACTCCCATGTCCGGTAAGCACCTGCGTCAGGCGGTAGGTGAGGACGCCGTGGCGCCTCTCTAGCCACTCCTCAAAGAGGGGACTTACCGCTGCAATGACAGCGAGCCCAGCCCTCGGTTGCGACAGTCGTTGCTGCCATTCCGCCATGAGATCGCGCCGGAGCTCGTCCCGCCACGCACTGATCTGGCGCGGTAGTGGAGTTTCGCCCCGGCGACACGCGTCGGCGCGCAAACTGAACACGCGCGCGAGTACCTTCGCCTCCAAATCCCACGGCGGTAATCCGGCAAGGAGGTTCGCCGCCTCCCTGGAGATCGTGCGATATCCACGGATCACCCGGATAGCCATGACCCTCTGAGACGTGAGCAGCGCCCGAGCTGGCCGCCGCATCAGGTTCGGCGCCCACACAGGGGCGCCGTAGAGGGCCATGGACCGCACGATCCCCGCGTACAACCTCCGGCAGGAGGCATTTGGCCCTCCGAGGTTGGGCAGGAGCCGCTTAAGCGCAGCCCCCGTCCGTTCCAACTTAGGAGCCAAACGTCGGAAGTGTTCCACGAAGTTCCATCGACTGTCGAGGACGAGTCCTAGATACTTCATGTACTTGTATACTTAACGTTATGTCATAGTTTGGAGATACTTTTATTTATTTAATCAATATCTTTAACACACACAATTAACAGTCCTTCGGGTGCAGAAAAAAGAACATACACAATAGGTAGAGAATTGTCGCGTTGGAGTTTAGCTTTCAATTAGTCCTGTTAACTCTTTTTGCTTGAGTTTTTATCATAAACGCGTAGCACGTGTATGGCTCCCCGCGGAGTATGCAGTAAAAGAATCAAGCGCCAACGGGCGCACAAACAGTAATTCCATTTCAGAAGTTTAAAATATTTCATTTGCACCATTTGAACTCACATGCGAATATTAATCCAAAGTTATTCGCAGTTATTGAGTTAAATATTTACTTTTAAATGGAAAGAGGATCAGAGGGACGTCAAAAGTTTTTTCTCGTATCAAAAGTTTAAGTTAGAGCTGTGAACAACTGAGCGACTGCGGTTTCCTCGACCTGAATAGTTTAGTGAAATTCACCGAACACCACGCTGGCCGCGTGCCGAATGTTGCAGTTAAATAATTTGTGATAACCGCTTTCATTTATTCAACTTTCGCTCGAGATTTCCATGAGTAATTTGTCTGTTCCAGCTTTAAATGTCGTGTTATTATCGCAACGTTGTATACGCGTAGATGAATGTTTTAATTGTGTTCAGACAGAGGTGGCGGGAAGACGTTTATTGTGCGAACTTTTTACAACTCGCAGCTGCTTCCATTCGCAATTTGCCGGAGGCCGCAGTAAAAAACGTTACACTGTTTACGACTGTTAATACTGCCCTATTATGTTTGTTGAATTTTCGATTCTAATATTTACTGTGGGATTTTTCATAGCCCGTTATCTATCAGAGAATCTGAGAAATTAGACTAGTGATTATACCTAATTTTCCCAGTTTTTTATAATACTGTCAGTCTTTTGTGTTCATGAAACGCTATTTGAATTTTTCGTCAATTTACGAACTGGAATTATGTGTAAAAATGTAATAAGATAATATTCTAATATAAACGAGACGTCTTTTTAAATTGAGCCTGAGTGGCGGGGTCAGATTAATGTTACTATTAGATTTACCTCGGGCCGAGTGCGGCTGGTATTTTTTCCAGGTTGGTGTACGCCATATAAATGTGCACGCTAATCTATCACGCTGGCTGTCGGTCGACGTGTATTAATGGAGTGTGAATAAATTTGTAGACAACCTAGGCACGGACTCTTCCCGACAGCTGTACCCATCCTATCTGATCGGATTACATTGTACACTTCGATTTCCTAAGACTTCTAAGTAATAGCTTCAAAGCTTTCGCCTTGACGTTTGTTATTCATCCGTTTTATTTTGGTGATGTAACTTGGCGCTGATTTTCTTTGTTCTGTCTATTGGGCAGTTCTTTGTTTCTTCATGAATTTGGTTTATTGCGTTTTGGTCTGCGTCTTGTATTATGGTAATGATATTGATGGGCGTTTCAAATCAGGACAATTACTTAAGTCTTTGCGGAGCAAGATCATTGACAATTCCGTTGAGTACATAGTGGTTCCACTCTTAACATGATCATGGGTCTCGGTTGCGTTCCGTTACAATTATGAGGCTTTCAGCTTTCTCAGTGGAGACTGGGAAATTCATTACTTACGTAGAAAGCCTACGCTTTTATCTCGAAAGATGTGCTTTTGTAATCACATTACGCAAATGAGAGCTCGAGAATTCATGGTTGGTTCGGGATAGGGTCGTGATCCCAACAAATGTCTCTTACACAGCTTGACAACTAAATCTCCACTGCAACATTTATCAGTAACAATCAAAGCGGTGCTCGGATCAAACAAGGAGGGGTCGGATCACACAGTAAAATACCACAATATATTAAAAAAAACTAGTGACCATATAGTTTTTTTTTGTTAAATCTCAAAACAGTGTGATGTATTTGTTTTAAGATTATTTAGTTCAAGTGAATATGTTTTTATTATTATTTTTATGATAGGCACGATATAAACTTTAGGTTTTATTAATATACTTCGTTGTGCGTTTCAAAACTGTAATACATCTTCGTAATATGAGTAGTGACATAGGTCAATCTGCCTACCTACGTACTAATAATAGTTCAATGGAATACGAATCCCTTTGGAATACACGTATTATATATTTTAGTTTTATGGTGATGGTGGGTTATCAGAAATAATTTACCGCAATTCAACACAGCAATGGTCAATTTAAAGATAATAGCAGTGTAATTTGACCCAACTCGCTCAAATAGCCGAATATTACGGTATTTCAAAAAACGTTAAACTAAGCTAAAAACTGAAATAAATTGCATTCTCATTACCATTTACCGAGTTTGGCAGAAGTCCTGCGCCCGCCAGGAGAGTAACTCCATTTCCTGCTACGTGCTACGGCTGCTACGCCGTAGCTCGTAGCCGTAGCTATCGTAGTCGAGTGTCTGGCATTCTGAATAATTGTTCATTTTGTTTTTATCTTGTAGTCACATATTCATGGAGCATGAAATAAAAATAAGGTTTACTCACAAGTATTAGAAAAATAAATCTGTGTTTATCAATACTACAATACAAATATGATCACGATAGATTTCCATTCGCCTTTATGATATTTTCGATAACATGTAAACGAGTTTGTATCAAATGATATGATGATAGGTGAACGAAGGTTAAAGTGGCCGAACAAGAAATAAAGTAAAACCGCCTTTTATAGCTATTAACAATTTCATTAGCTCTCTGAAAATAAAACAGAATAGCGCAATAAGCTTAATTTTTGCTCAAAAGGCGTAAATTCCTCCGGACAAAAGTGGGTCAACAAGTATTATTCGAAAACTGACAATACTTAGAGCTGGCGCGCATTGCAGATTTTAAATCGCCCGATTCAAACTTTTTCTAAATTCAAGTCGCTTCAAAAAATATGACCAAACTTCTGTTTGTGACATTTTTGGTCGATTCTAAATTGTCTTTTGTGCATTTTTAATTATTTTCATGCTTCAGTAAGTGGTCATTCATACAAAATCAGTACGGTACCAATTCCTACTTTAAAAATGCTATTCGATAGTTCTAAACAAAAACGACTCGATTATGTATCGATTAGTCTATCATCATTATCATTATCTGTTGGGAAATAAATGGTAAATTATACAATAATAAGCCCATTAAATACGCATTTTATATTAAAATGTCTGCCAACATAATAATATTTTCAAGCTTTTGTATTTTGTATACGGTTTCACCGACCTACGAGTACAAAACAAAATTGACGACACAACGCTACCTACATTAAACTCGTGATATGGGTCGCATATGAAATGAAATATCAAACAAATTACCCCTATCAATGATAATAGACACGCTCAAGCTCGGAATAGAGTGCGCTTCTCACGAGATATATCTCATCGAAATAAAAGATATTCGGAGGATCCTTGGTGTTATGTAATGGAAGGAGTAGTGAAGAAGACGGTGGTGAAGCAGGGGGCGAGGGGGGCAGCGGCCGGTACAAAAATGACGGTATCAATTAAAAGCAGGCAACGCAACGCAACGGCCGCGCGCTGTCATCCATCACGTGGGGCGAACGCCTGACGCGGACAAATGAAGTGCGATTTGATCCGACACTCGCTGATCCCACGTTCATTCACAACTTATGCAGTCACTAAGAAAAACAAAGAACCCCACCTCATTAGGACAGCTAAGTCTTATGTTTTATTCACTATGGACGGGGAAACGACTAACCCAACTAATTTAACTTTTAAAACGAGTGACAATTTGTTCAATTCAGAACATTTTTAATAATAGAGCTTGTCGACTTCGGAAGCAATTAGGTGGGACTTCAAGGTATTTAATGGTTTTGTAACCGCTCGGATTGCCGTTGTTGCGCGATATAATAGGTTTATTAATGCTGCGGATAACAAACTGTATTACATGCGTAATTGTTGCCTACACTTTTAATGTGATATTTGGTTTAATGTTTACAATCTATGTTACACGTGAGCCTACCCCGAATACACAATTTGCATGACAAACATCTACAGTGGAAATCGATATCTGCAGATCAAACAAATATTTGTCTGGATTCAAGAACCCACCTGACCTGTAAGTGTAAGTACAAAAGATGGTCGGCCGACTGCGTCATTTAGGTCGTCAAATATGTACGACTTAGTTCGGACAAGAGCTATTTCACTGAACTTCAAAAACATCAAGCGGCTTTTGTTTGATCCTTATTTTCATATGACGTCCGCGGTTTACGTGCCCACATCAAATGCTCGCATCAAACTTTTATATACCCTTATTGTAGTTATAAAATAGTTTAGCGATCACAGTTTTCGATGACAGTGTTTTTCAATTTCATAGCTTGAACGTTTATCTAAAGTAGCATTAAGAATTGATATTATACATTATTGTGTCGAGGACTGTTCATTTCGACCACATCTCAGATCCAAGGCTTTCGTTTTTCACTTTGTTTAGTGACAATTGTGAGGGCTTTAGAGCTTTCTGGGCTTTGAAAGCGTCGTTCACTCCGAGGTTTGTAAGGATTGCGGGTATCGAAAAATGTCTATAGTCTTGATGTTTTCCTCGAAACAACTTGAATGACTGAGAACGATAACGATTGTTAGAATAAACGTCAACGATGGCAATTTTCTTATACTCGTTTGTTTATTTTGCATTTCGAGATAAAGTGAATGGTATTGAAGTAGACTGTATTTTTCGCGAATTGTTTAAAACAAAGTTTGTGTGTGTTAAAATTTCCTGTTCAGAGCAAAAGTTGCCGTGAAAAATAGCAACAGAAACATCGCATTCATTATCATCTCGCCTTAATATGATGAGAGTTGGCAGAGTTCCCGAACTACTACAGCGGATAATTCTGTTTTCGGCTACGTGCTGTGAATTATTAGAGGCTACTCCAGTATGCCGACCAATCTTAGCATTTTTTCTGTGTGGCACTTTCTGTGCATATTACAAATTAGTTGCATTTGCTTGACCAAATCTTCTCTCTTCTTCCAAAATGAAACATAAGATATTCGACACTAATAATTTTTTCAAAACATTTCAAGTGAAGTTGACACCAGACAATTATTTCTAAGTATATCGAGACGTGACAACCTTAAAATATAAGAAATTCCCTCTATAAGTATAGTATGATCGATTCGTCTAGACAAGTTAATAATTTTATTCAAACGTTTTAATAAAGACAATAGGTATAATACGTAGGTGCATATTTCGTTAGGGATCGTTGATCTTAAATCTGAGCATTGACTCGAGCTTGTAAAAATATAAAACCATTTCATTGAGAATTATTATAGTGAAACTTCTATCTGAATTTCTTTATACCTTAATAAAGTAGAAACTTTATGCACTGCTTTAAAATTAGGATTTTATTTACATACACACGCATAGTACATTTAGTAAACTAATATGAGTTCGGCGTAGAAAACACTTTTTATAAAGGTGTATACATACATACTGGACTACATTACTAAAAAAGTATCCTCCGCGTTAATAGCCCTGCCCTAATTTATTTAATGTCAAAAGGATCGAGTGACGTTAATTTAATTGTGAGTGTATTAGGGGGCGTCTTAAAGAGTATGGCCGCGTCCTTATGGTGAGAGAGCAATAAATACATCATACGAGGTACACGTCACCAACGCAACGTTTCCATCTAATATATTACACAGCAGAGTGAAATACTTAGCTCACAAAGATATTTATGTTCCTACGACTGAATTATAAATACGATATGATGTATGAGCGGTATTTTATAGGTGATAATATTATCCTGTACTTATTTATGTGAGTGGGTTTCGAATGGGTAATAACTCAATGTTGAGTGCTTATTGAAAGATTACGAATTTTTTGTTGTTGATTGTTTGGTAGTGTTACAATTACATTTTGTGCTTAGAACAGATTCACTTTTAACGTATGTTGTTAATTTGATTTACTTTTAACGTATGTAGCTTGCATCTGTTGTTGAATTATATAGATTGAGACCATGAACACCGGATTCTGAAGTCCGGCGCGTCCCGGCGATATGAAAGACTGTCTTGGATCCCGCAACGAAATAAATCAGAAAATATTATTAGAGGAAAAGAAAAAGATGAAATTAATATGGGTTTTAAGGTTAACCATATCTACGTAAGTGAAATATTCCGTAATACCCCAGTACCTACCAGATAAAATATACCAAAGAGAAAAAATACACAATAATAAATAACGTTTTCATAAGTTGTAAACGTCAGAGTGGTACAAACGGCGAATTTATTAACAGAAACAGCCACAGTTTCCAATGTTGCCATTCATCATGACTGGACGTCTAATAATTTGGTTACATAGTACAGTACGTGCAATATTGCTGAGAAGTAGTGGCCTGCAAGCTGCGAACTATATTGCGTTGCTATTGTTTCCGAAATATCACTGCGGTACTGTCCATTTACACTGTCACAATTGAGCATGACTGTTTCGTTGTTGCAATGGTCTTGAATCCAAAAAAGATTGGGAAAAATATTATTAAATAATTAAATAAATAAATAATAAAATATTATAAAGCTGAAGAGTTTGTTTGTTTGATTGTTTGTTTGTTTGTTTGATTAAATAAAATTTCTATCTATAGCTTAACACATGTGGTCAAAAAAAATCCTATGTCACTCTGCAGTCTTCTAACTATCTCTAAACATATGAGGCATGCCATTAAAACTTTTCGTTACGATGTGATAAAAAGATAAACAAGCGAAGACAGGTTCTCTCTATATTACAATACATTTAGTGAAAAGTAGGTTTACTATAGGAAACAGGCGTTATTTTATATGTAAGCATATACATTTTATTTACATTTATAAAGTGGAATAAAAACGTGTATTCATATTTCAAGCGACCAGCCAACGAACAATTTTTACCAACGGATCAACAACGAAAACGCGAAAAAATATTAGATGGCCCATACGTTTTGGTCGAGTAGGCTCCAACTTTTTTATCCTGCAGCTTTTTTACGGTTTTACAGTTGTACTTACAGTAAAAATGTTCGATTGCATATTTGTATAAAGGGAAAAACACTGACATTTTAGTAAAGAAAAAAATAGGTCAACATATTTTTACTTTTTTCAAATAGAGTATCAATTCTCATTGACCAGTTCAACAAAGAGGTCTAGAAATAGATTTGTCTTTATGACATTAGTTTACAAGTATCTATACTGATGCTTTCACAATGCTATGATACCATTTTCAGGTACGATATTAAGTTTTCATCTGCAAATACGTGTTGATATAATTTTCAATACGGTACTACAAATCGTTGATATAATTTATTATCATTTTAAGTGATTGAAAAGTTATTGTGTATAAGTACTCATGTATAAAATTGTTCATGAAACGTAAATATGCCACGGTTGACGATGAGATATCGACAAACTGTCAGATAAATTAAAGTGAAATCGCTTTCATATAAAATATGTCAACTGTATTTCACAACTACTCACGAATTACAATATCGTTGCTCGGTAACGGATTAAATAAATCCTATTAATTAAGTTTCAAACTTTGGTAATTTATAGTAACTTCGTCAAGTTTTATATAAAGTTCCCCATACCTGAGGCGTCCTAATACTCAAGGTTGTTCGAACAACGAGTGGAGTAGTATTTTGTTCACGTCGAGCGGTGTGCGAATCTATTGGCCTTGGTGGGTCGGCGATAATTTGTAGACACAGAGATAGATGGCAATACTTTTAGTTGGATAAACAGGAATCGTGTTTTGGTGTACAACGCTCCAGTCATTAGATAGGGTCGTTCTTACCCTTTTCAAAGTAGCGGTGGGCGCTTGTCGGTGGATGGTGAATTATTTAGTTGGCCCGCGCCACCGACCTCCGTGCATGACGTTTATCACGCGTCTTACCAATAATATCTCCAACATTATGCTGGTTTCGTAACCAAATTGTTACTTCAATTGTTCTTTTGTTCTATACACGGTTTAAATGTCACAAACTTATAAATAACCCGGACTTTCCTATAAATAGTAATAATTTGATTGTAATGACTCTATGTTTTAACCTTATCTAATGTGAGTATCAAGCTATAAAAGGAATCGATAGCCGATTGGATACGTTTTTGTAATAACAGTACAAAGGTAAAAAATGAATAATAAATACGAAAACTCAGTTGGCTGGCACATACTCGTAATAAAAAACGGAAAATATGAAAAATTCGTTGGAAAAGCGTGTGGTTCCCGAGAGACCATAATTAACCAGTCATGTCTAATTTTCGTTTCCCTCGTCGATATGTTCGGAAACATCTTTCATTCCGATGACATTTATGTTCATATTACTGAATTAAATATAAGGCATGCCTGATATTTTCAAGTAACATAATAAATTACGCGTGAGCCATGACAATAATTAATGAATAAATTATTGATTTTGACATCGCATGAATTGGTGAAGATTTCTTATTTTTATTTCTTTGCTGCCTCACCTCTAATGGGTCATTTATCATCCTCCGACCTGTGTGTCTTGTCACTTATCATGCTTATCAAGCTATCAACTACACTAGGGAGACAGTTACATCAAAATAATAAATTAATTAGTTTTTATTTTTATGAAAATCGTTATTATTTTACTATGCACTGAATATTGCGAAATGTAAAAGGGTAAAGTAAGTTTACTATTTACTAGATATCGAAAACAAATTTACAATCTACGCTATTTCGGAGAATTTTAATATCGAAAATCAATTTTAATTTTCCGTTCCTGATTGCAACTTCAGAATTCATACAATGAAATCCACAGCAATTTTTCTGGTGTATTTTAATCCAAAATTAAGAAGATAGCGAAAGTTCTCACTATTTATTCGTCAACGTCTCACTGACCACAGAGTGTCACCATTCTGATAATGCCATTGATTATAATCTATAGACATTATTAAAGCCATTTCGACCCTGTCAGTTCCACTTCAAATTAAATTCAGTGCCACTTTCTGACACCAATGTCGCGCCAATAATAATCCGGTAGAAATAATTATTGAGTATGATATTATAGCTGTTGGCTTAGATACAGATTCTGAAGTGTTGATTGAAACATTCATCGTTTATTTTTGAGATAATTTTAGATAAGACTTCTTTAATGAGAAAAGTCACTTCAAAATTATAATAAAATTTCTATCTCGATTTTAAAATCAGACTCAACGCTTTACAGAATTAGAAAGCTTAGGCTTTTATGATATATGACCCGAAGCTGATGGATTTACTTTTTCAAAACATAGATTTGAGCCCAAACGAAGAAACTCTTTCTTAAATATTACAGTATTAAACTTAACCAGACTTGTTCTTAGTTCACTGATTGGCTTGTTCGTAAACCAGACACACTGATACCTACATAAATACTGTACTGAAAGATATTTGCTCACTAAAATTAGAGACAAGGCCCTCAGGCTTATTGGCACATCATCCGTTACACTTCGCTATGTATGTGTTTTGTGAGCTACGCGGCTACGCGGCTACGAAATGCTACGCTCGTAGAACTCGTAGCATGGAACTCGTTGGACGTTCCAAGCGCAATTCACTCCGTGGCTAATTTTGATTGTTGGTACGAGTATTTGTTTAATATAAAGGGTATTGCTAATATGTAGTATATTTTCAGGAAAATTAGTTTTCATATTAACCATTTCCATGTTATACTAACTTGTTTATGAAAACTTATGAAGTAGATGTTCAATATACCTACAACTTTGTAAAACATTATGTTGTTCACTCATGTTAAAGTTACTGAACTATTTACAAGGCTTCATAGTTTTCCGCTTTGTATAACAATTGTGGTTGAAACTAAGATCGGTCTTCAAACATCACAATCAAAACACAAAATAAAGTAAAGTATTTTACTATAAAGTACAATTATTTTGATTGGCTCGTTCGTTTAGTGGTTGCGAGCACTAAAGTACGTGGTCGATGTTCAAAAATCGGGTCAGGCAAAAAAAGGCTACTGGATTTTTCGATTGCAAAATTCGTAGTGATGACATGGGATTTATGTACGGTATATGGTAATAAGTTTACCTTTTATTCTGTAGTATTTACTATAAGAGTGTGACGTGTATTACTCTTTATGTGAAAAACAGCCGTAATGATCAACAATCTTGAGAAGTTAGGTCACAAACCATGTTTGTCGAGCAAATTAGTTATCGTAACACCACCCAGGTTTATACCTATCCACAAACTAATCTTATAATCATCTTTTACGACACCCAAGAAAATTAATGAGCTAGCCTTATTCGCTGGGAAACTACGGTACATAAACCTTGTTTTGATTTGGTTTCATGATGTAAAGCCCTGTTTATTTAACGAGCTCAGAAGATTAGATATTTCATCATCTTTCTCACTGAGGATACAACTAATCGTTCGCGTAATCGCATCGCGCCCGGGGCATTAAAATTTCAATCTAAGTAGTTCGTAACGATCTAAGTAAAATTAATTTTAACTTTGAAATTAAAAATAGTTTCCCATGAAGCCTTAACTTTTTGCTAAGCTCAAGATTACCAGACCGCGAAAAGGCAACGGACTAGCTAACATGCGAGGCTTTTATCTTCAAAGGTGTGCCGTTACAATGGCGGTATTACGCAAACGAGAGCTTAAGAATTTACAGTAGACGGTGCACGGTGCTCCCGACGATATAATGACAAGCGAAAACACCCTGATATTTTGTAAGTAAACGTTGCTCCCTGCAAATTGTTTAGACTATAACCTTGAATTAATTTCATTGACGGGTAAAACAATTCACTTTAGAAATGAATGCTGTACATTTTGCGTGATTTACATTTTCGTGCTTAGTATGGTTTTGAATAATTTCATTCAATTTTAATTAAAAAGTAAGTTTGAAATTGCATTTTTTAGTAATGACCTCATCGTATGGCTGTGATTTCAATTTTATGCATGAGACAGTATCATAAAAATATGGTGTTTTTTCTTTAGAAAATAGTCTAGATACAAATTTTAATATGGTGAGCTAATGGCAAATATAGTTAGTAAAAGTTTTATGGATATCTTTATTTATTTCAAACATGTAATTTAATGTAATGTACGAGGTCATGTTCTATCTGAAATAACACCAATGACATTTCGGAATCCAATTATTTTTATATTAGGTATTGCTCATTTATTATTATATCAAAAAGTTATGATATATTGAAAAAATAATTTCGGGCCAATCAATACGTAAAGTTCAAGCTTTGAAAATTCAATTTGCTCCGTTACTGAATTTCAGATGCCACAGTTGATTCAGACTCAGATATTTCGGATAGACTTTCGTGTTTGCAAGTTTGAATTACCCAAACGCTAATTGCGGTTATTCGATGAAACCTGACATCAATTTCGCAAATAACAATTTGAGTAATTTGGTATCGAACAAGTAGAGGCATTTACTGGCGACTGGCGGCTCGAATCACGTCGTATCTTTCGACCACTTGGAAATTTTGAACGTTCGAGACTAATTGACTCGGTTCAGAACCGATCGATGTTCGGAAGCCCATTAGGCAATTACATACGATCGACTAGCCTTAAACATTATTTAGTTATTTCGTGGTCTTTACGTGTACGAGTATGACGGCTACCCTTTTCACTTAAATATTCTTATAGGTCATGGGGGGTGACTTTGATGAATTATATTTACTGTCTAAATGTGGATTTAAATACTGGTTTTGTACATACTTAATGCATTGTGAAGTTATTAACGTTTCATTTGTGAATGTCAAAGAGATATTATCTTTAGTGTTACTCTACTGGAATTATTTCGTCATTACTTACTCTAATCTGTGCTATTGTAACATTTAGAACCAAGTCCTATGCCTAATGAAGATTGAAATTACAATAGATTCCATCTTACCTTACAAATCGTGTTATAAAGTTAAAGATGAACAAGCACACAACATATAAATACGGTGAAACATTTGTCTGTTACTCGGATCTCAAAAGGTTTCCGAAATGGTTTGGGAGAGGCAGTTGTGCGTCAGAGGTTTGTAGGGAAGTCGTCGCGTCCCTGCAATAATTTAGCCGTTGCGGCCACAATGACGGCAGTGCCACATTCTACGCTCGTGTTTGCTTGACAGTTGCGTATTACCACAACTTAGAATATCTGAACGTTCCGCTGAGACGGCTTTTAAAGCTGAGCGCAGCTCACTTGCAAGTTAGCAGCTTTATAATAATGCAAGCTCTTTGTAATACTGTTATTATGAGCTCAGTTTTAAGGATCAAATGTTTTGTTAGATTTAAATAGCAGTGTAGAGGCTAGTACATAATTTATTATTGTGTATTAGGTATTATTATTTATAACATAACCACATCAAGGTTTCCAATTATTTAATTATAACATTCTCCGTATTGCTTTATATCGAAGGCTTAAGTTAATTTTTACCAAATTAATTTGATGAAGCCTATTGAAATTATGGGGAAAAATATTTCATCCAGTTCATAATTTTTCCTCAATGTTATAAATCATGATTCTTGTTTAGGATATTATAATAAAATCCTTTAATTACTTCGGCTCGACAGACCCTTTTTCTCAGGAATTTCATTATACGTTATACGAGTATTTTACCCTATAGGGATCTGGTCAAGAAATATTATGTTTACAATGTAAATATTTTATATGATAATGATAACATTTAAGAATGCCGACTGGTTTAGGTAAACATTTTGTGCTGTTTTGATTAAGACGAAGTTATATGACGTAACGTGCATTTGTACGAAGTTTGAGCAAAATATTGCTTTTATTATTTGTAAAATCCCGAGAGTGAGACAAAAGCAAAGCAAACATCGAGTTAGCTGGTAGCCAGGTGTTGTGATACACAATGTGATTACTGGCACTACAGTTATAACTGGGAACAAGTCACCGCCAGCAGGCGACGCGGCGCTGGCACAGAAGAACAACTTGATACACGACTCGGCTGTCTAGTATTTAGCTTGTTTTGCGGCCACCGGAGCCCCGTTGTCTCTGCAACTCTCACAAACTCTAAATAACAAAGTGGGGTGAACCATCCTTCGCTGAAAACAAATAGCCGACCTTTTGCCTTCTTTATGAGACCCTTGTTAACTTGTCCTTAATAAATTATTTATTTTGCACCGCGCGACGGTGTTGCTGCTACATTTTTGTTAATTTTATTTATTATTTTCGAATAAGTTTTTACGGGGCCTCCGATTAATGGCCGGAATTTATTATACTTGCTAACTTTTTCGGAATGAGCGGAAAGATCTTATAGCAATTTGGTTTTTATGTTCAGCTATTATTATTTGGTATGAAATGTCCTTTTGTTTTATGGTAGATATAATATTCAGTTTACCGTACCTACTTTTATGACATATGTTTTTATACGTGACCAAGACTTGGCTGGATAATGTCGTCTGTATTTCAAGATACTTTTTTATTTGTTGGTTTATTTATTTGTAGATCGATTACGTACATATGTATGTATGTCCTAAAATATTTATTTTAGAACATAACGTAAAAATAATATCGTTGGACTGATGTTTACAATTGACGGCCCTTCTTACTTCTCTTTTGAATTGTCTATAGTTAAGCTGGTTCTACATATGTATAAGGAACACAATACTAGTGTATCAGTCAGTTATTTTCCTCCTCAGTTGTTGAGTTAAGTGCGGAAACGGCCTACTTAACGAAGCTCAATGTTCTAGCATTCAGTCACTACCTACACATTTCATTTCAACCTCACACACGCTCAGTACATTATGTTCCGGTAAATCTACTTTTTGTTTGTCATTGTGGAGAGTTGTGTGGGAAACTTTTCACGTTCGGCTTAAACAGGGTAACAAGCCAATCAAAATACGCAATGCCCGCGGGCAAACCCACGCGTGTGTACTACCCTAACAAGATGAGTAACATACTTTGCTGAATTAGTGAATATGAAGGTGAAAATAAAGTAGGTAGGACATGTTTTGACAGGATGCCTATTTATTCAACTATGAAAAAACTGAACAAAAGTTTAGCTAATCCGTATTATACACGTGATAACGGTACGTGTAATGCCTATCATATGTTCTGATTAGTCGTGACTCGTGTTATTAGACTTTCAGATATTATAACAAAGTTTTAACTAAGTCCTTGTATGGTTTGTTGGCCACCAAGATCTAACCAAGTAAAGTTAAATTGGACCACACAGCGGTCAGCTTCAAACATATTACCTAAAGATAAAAAAAGGTTTCGCAGAGTTTTTTAAACTGTGCTACATATTTTACTAAAAATGAATGATAGTTTAGTAAAAAAATTACCGAATTAACAATTTAATTAAATTCATCACTTGCGTCATTGTGTTCACAAAAGAGTGATTACGTCATTTTGCGACACTGGATCTGTGCAAATTCGTAACATAATGGCCTCTACGGCAATCTACAAATTAAATACTGAGTTAAACCGACAGCTATTACGAGACAAAAGAAAACACGAGCATCGATTGATGATGATTAACAAGCGCTTTTCAAAAAACAATGTCGCTTTTAAAAATAGGCGCTCGCTCAATTGTTTCCCTTGATCGAATTAAAACGTTCTAAGTACAAGTTTTATTACCATAGCGACGTTGAAATATAGGTGGAAAACAATGCGTCGCGGGGTCGTATGTACTCGTATTATAAAAGAAGGTAAATAACGACGTCGCCTGCTATATTTGCCGGAAAGATTTTCCGTTTCAGTCACACGAAGAAAATGTGTTTGATTTATCAGCACTTGAGGCCGGACCTTCCGTTCGCTATAAATTTTATTGTGTTATGATTTAGGGACGCGTATGCGATTTTATGGTAAACACTTTGCTCTTTGTGTTTGTTGTGTGATTTATGTCGTACTCGGCTTAGGCTCGATGTGAGATGCTGTCGAAACTAACTGATCTGAATAACAAAACACTGAATTATTGCCTTATCATTCATCCATTCGCAACTTTTTATTGTAAATTATACAAAGCGTTGTAATGATATAAACACGTTAGCTCGTGGCATTTTTGACGCGTGTAATCGTATCGTGTATTGCTCAGTGTCATAAAAGTACGTGCTACGTACCTATACATTTTACGTTCATTTAAAACACGTTTGAAATGGGTTTTACCCAGCACATTTTATATCATTTTTATTTCACTGGCAGATGCGACATTTATCTAAAATGGCTTATTTTAATATTTGATGGAACGAATTTATAATTTAAAGAGTAGAAGGCAGAGCTGTTGAGGTTCATGAAGGATTATTGTGAAGTGGTCATTATAAAACAAAATTGCGAACTTGATTACTCTCTAGGGTCTGATAAGGTTGGAGATGGTAATCGATATAAATAAGTCATAACTGGGATACAAATTAATGTTGAAGGAGCAAAGTTTCAATTATTTTCGAAGTACGCCGGTAAGTGTACGGCAGGTACGTTTCAATGTAATTAGCAATAAATTTTCAACAATAAAATACAATAAATTGGTACTCACGTACGTTACATGGTACTTCAGTTTTTAATTTTGAAAGATGTAAGACTTTTTCAAGTAGTAATTTAACTAAGAAAATCGTGTGAGCACATAAATTTCATTCTTTTATAACTTAAAACTGTTAACATAGCCATCAATTATTTTTTTAATAAGCTTATTATTCTCAAAGAATATATATTATAATGTTTGTACCGCAACCAAGAGAAAACATGTTTCTACATTAATGGTTGTTGTTTATACAAACTATCTAATGTACTGTTTCGTAAATGTTTAGTTAGTCTAAACTAAATTTTTCACTACATTTCCACATCGAGTTTACAAGCTATCAAGTTTAAAAGTATAAAAATTAAGCTGATCGCAGAATTAATGGCGCAGCAGCCTCTTAATCCAATATCTGTAATGCGCTTACTCTCAGATACCATTAACTTTAAAACCATTACACGTTTTATGGACTACAATTACGACACGTTTTTACTTTAGCCGAGTAATGTCAACACTATTAAACTACTCCACTATAATGTGTGTGGGGTACAAACCCGTAAAAAACCGGAGGCGTACAAAGTCAGACATAAAGAAGTCTTTGTTTAAAAAGGTCTGTAAAATAAAACCTGAAAGTATATAAATCCGTACAAACGATGCAACATTGGGTGGATAAGACGCAGCGAACTCATTACGGTGTACAAGTTTAAGGCGCGGTACGCACTGTGCAACTTATATTAGCTGTACGGGGAGACGGGATTGTGCATTCGTCCGCCCTGGTCGTTAGCCACGTAATGTGTACCGGGCTTAAGTCGTTCGTCGCCTGGGGGCATCGAGTGTCTTAGAACGCTGTTATTTTCGTTAGTAGCAGTTAGTAATTACCTGCTTGCCTGTTTGCTGCTGACAGATCCAATTACATTAAAGGGATCGAACCCCATTCCATTAGGCGGCACACTTTGTTACTTCAACAAACGTATTGTTTTCAGTCCACGATTGTATTACGATTACCCGCGTGTATTAAACGTATTACGCTTTTAAGTAAAATAAAATTTATTTGCCTTTGAGTAAAGGGTTTGTCTTTGATGTAAGATTCAAATGAAAACAATTTGGGATGTGTGTGTTATTGAAAGAGTTACACGTAGGTAATGTTTGTGGGTAACATTTGTACGATGTGTTTATTTAGTTATGAAGCAGTTAGAGCTTGCTTTTGTGGGACTTTCTTTGTTGTTTGTAGTAATATCATTTCAATTATGAGTTAATTTTGCTATGTTCAAATAAGTGAAGATTTCTAATTATTTACAGTGTGCCATTGAATAAAGCCAATTAGATATTCTATTGTATAATTGTACGTGAACTGTGAATTAGCTACATATATATGTATATCTACCAACATATAGCATGCATTTGAATGGGATTTGTAGTAAGTAAAGCACACACGGTACGGTTCACAGCGATTCAGGTAATGAGTGCGATGTGAAACTACTACGAACTGTATCTATATCCCGACTTTGTTGGTTTTAGTTAGCACATAAACTATTTCATTAAGGCACGACTTTCTAAGTGAATAATGAATCCATCCAAGTCGATTAAGCAATTAAGAAACTGATCTTAATGGAAATAAAGTACAATTGATATTCCAGTTTCTTTTTGTGAAGGATCAGATAGCAATTTAATGTCTGATGAGATTGCTCACTGATCACTTTGAGATCTAATTTTATGCGTACTTAAATAAAAAGGTTGATATGATTACACGAAGGAAATCCGCGTTTAATCTCACCTCGCATAGTAATGGTGGTTAAACTCGATCCTAAACTAACAGAAGAGAATGTAGTGAATATGAAAGATATTTGGGGCATTTTCTTCCAAAGTATTTACAACTCGATAATGTGTTCTATCGATCAGTAGTTTCGTACATTTTGGGATGTTCATCTTCGACAGTTAGTTACATTGATCGAGTTCTTTTCATAAGAGGCAAAAACTGATCAGTTTAATCAAGCCGGCAGCTGGGCGTCAATCAAGAAGGCTCGTTACCTAAACGACCAGTGATTTTCTTTCGCTGACCGAGCGCTCAGCGCGACTTCAAACTAGACTTTGATCAAACTCATTGATTAGCAATTTTAAAAGTAATTTTGTATTCCTCATTTAATTGTTCATTTAATTTGAACTATTCTTGTTTGTTTAAAATTATCATGATTTTCTAAGAGTATCGTCATGTCTCGTATAATATCATACCTACACTATGCAAATTGAAGTTTCAAAAGTGCCTAATTCGGGGTTAATTGAAATAAATGATTTGACTTTGACGTTGAATACGAACAAACACTATTGCAATATGTGCTCTGGTATACTACATTAAATTCTACAAACGGATAACATAATTTGGAATTGAAAACTAGTAACGATCCCCTAATTCGATTCTGAGCTAGAGATAGCATTCGAGGCACATCACAAAGACTAGCTCGTGAAATCTCCTATTAGATAAGCTTACTAAGTATTAGCGACAGTTTTCGTAAACACATAATATTTCTTGGCAAACAGATTTATAGTGAACATAAAAACGTGTTATATGTTGTCGGTATAATTCTCCAAGTTATGATTCATATTTGTGTCAAGTTTCAGCAAAGTTGGATGAGCTATTTCGTCGTAATTGCTTAGCATACGTATCTCCGCGCTTCAACACGTTTTCTTACCTTTCTAGAATATTATAAACAGAAGATGTCTGCTATTGTTAATATTTATATTTTTGTTTAAAATTATAAACAATATAAGATGTTGTTGTTTGTTATTTAAAAGGAAATGAATGACCATTAATTAAATATTATCTTTGTTATGGACGCAAGCGTAACGCAATACCAGTGAAAATATCAGTGAATAAAACGTATTTTGTAGTTTGAACTTAACATTTTTTTTTAATAATAGCGTTATATCTTCAGAGGAAACTAAGCTTGATGTTAAGTTATACAATAATGTAATGTAATGCCCATATCCATCATTACTAGACTAAGCACGTAGTCCTTTTGTGTTGTAGTTCTTGCAGACCGTTCTAGATTGATTATCTAGTCATTTTACGACATGAAAGCTATTCTTATGCTTCGTATATACTACAAAAAGGTACAAAGAAATTCTAAAAATAAGACTCAACACACTATAAAAGGTATATGGTTGTATGTTTGGCGAGTGTAACGGAGTAGGTTACATTCAGAACAACCACGAGTGCTTAAGTAGTGCGTGGCTATCGGCAGTTACTTTCGTGTTCGTGTGTTCACCCATTCAATGCATAAGGTTACGTTAAAAGGTTAAAGTTTTGATAGCAAACACTTGCACTGTCATCGCTTTTTATTCTATTTAGACCCTTTCACATTAACGTGGTGCACGTACCTACACGACCTTCTATATTGATTTTAATTTTGACAAGAAAAACATGCGGTGAAAATGTAACCTAATTAATTTAAGATAAAGACCGGACTGGATATAAAAACTTGTGCTCTCGGACCCAGGCCTCTCTTGTATACAAAGAGGATTTTATATTAATGGAAATACTTCTGAGAAGCCTGCTTCGTTTACTAAACTAGGCCTTTACTGAAGCTAATTTTAGATACCTACGAATTATTGAATATGCGGAGAATGTCAACACCGAATGTTTTGTGACAGGGTCTCAAGTAAACGTCTTATTTGTTCCCGACTCGGGCCAATGTAATTCAACGACGATTGTGTAAGTTCAAACGTGGCCATTATTTTCAGTTAGTTCATATAGTTGGCTCACATGAATTATTCCACGAACGCTATTGTGTCGTACATATCCAAGTCGTGCTGTAATAATTGATAACTTCATACTGTCGGCCATATATTTTTACCACTACATTCATGGTGCCCGAGTAAAGTAATTTGGTACTCTTTTCCTAGAATAGCTTACATTTCATTCTCCGGCCACCCAGGAAATAAAAATTACGGAACTCAACAGCGAAGCAGAATTTGTCCTGCACTGGAATATAGACCATAATAATAAATCGTATTTCATAATAATTTCTCAGTAATTACCTTAAGCTTTAATGTACCGACAATTTTAGCTTGACTGCACTGAACAAAGTTAAAATGTAAGGTGAAAATTTAGTGGCGGGTTGCACAGGACCAATGGTATCATTAAACATGTCGAGCTGCGACGTTAGTTAGTAGATAGGTCCTATGTAACTGTAAATAAGATGCAGTATTGCAGTGCGACACCGCCGCCCGTGATTACCTAGTATCGCACAGAAGTACGGACTATAATGATAGCAATAATTTGACCGTAATCGGCCGCATGCCGCTTTGTAGTCGCCTTGGGAACCAAGTCCGATTTTAAGCTGGCTCTATTTTGCGCATCAGTGGACAACTATCTGAATCAACGAGGGTAATTACCGCTGTTACGTCGTTAGCTTAATAGAGAGTCTGCAATAAACTTTCCGGACTCACGAATATTTTATACCTGATCGAAATTTTAAATCCGCTGCAAGAGCCATAAACGCTTACATAATGCTGGAAGCTCCACAAGGAAATATTCATGGCTAAGTTGCGCTTAATTCCGTTTAGTTCCGCGATAAACTTGTAACGGTAATTAAAATAATTTGGCGAGACAAGCAAGCGAACTTAGTAGTGACGCGAATGATTTAGTGACCTTGTTAATGGGTTAACTTCGTCAAACTTGAGCCCGACGCGCTCTGGGACTCCCCGTTAGTCCGCCGCCACCGCCGGTGTTTTGATATCACATACATTACTCAAATTACGTGTTACGTTGCCCACCAGCAAATTCATATTCGAATGAAATTCATCAATTTAATTAAGGAGATCGACAGAATACATTTATCACCGGAAATAATGCGATCTATCCTATTACAGGAGTGACAGGCTGACTTTTCCTTATAGTTAACCTTTATCACAAATCGTAGTGCCCCATCACGTTTTCATGCAAACGTTTTACAGATTTCGTTCACAGAGATACTTACATTTATCTGTTGTGAAACGGTACCGTTGGAAAGGATTTCTTATATAAAACCCATTGACCCAGTGCGGACGTAACTCAGGGCGGTGAGCACGGGACACGCGGACAATAATGGCCGCCATAATTTGCCTGTAATGGGCCTTACACTATCGCACTGTCAGCCCTACCAAAAATAAGCTTCTTTCACCTAAATCTTGTGCGAGACGGAGAGATGAAGCTCTTTAGCACACTTTTAGTTCGTCTTAATGTACGTGCGAACCTGTGGACGCATGCATGAGATTTATTTTATTCTTTCTTATTTAAGCGCTGAACAGTAAAAGCGAGGGTTTTATTGTCGAAGAGGGATACTAAGTGGTAAAGACCGACACATTAGCTAAAATGTCTAATGTTGATATTGATTACTCTGTTACCTACCTAAGTCGGCACACTGAACTATATGACGCGGTGTTTTTATCAGACAATACCTTGTTCCACTCGGTCTCACAGGGCTGACAATGATGTCACTGAGCACTTTGTATGAAAATAAGAGATCATGCGTGCCGTATGCGGAGGGTTTAAAAATGTTACGTAAGATTTTATTACGAAAAGAAATGAAAGAATGGAAGTGTTTTGCTTTCTCTTATTCTGCAGGATTTTGTATTTTTGCTTAAAAATTTCGTTGTATCACAGCGTTGGAAAAGTCTGATCATAAAAACTTACGGAATATAATCTTGTATATTTAAGCACTCTAAAATATTGAAAGAGGTTAGCGATGTGTCAATTATGTTCGAACTAGATTTACGGACGTGGTTATTTGTATTCGCGAAGTAGGACCGTCCCCGCGACTTTGACGGATAGTGTGAAAGACGGAGTGTTGCCGCGGTCCTCCGGGACTCCTTTATCTATAGTGGACAGGATTATTATGGGGCTGTTTAGACATGTTATCATATGTAGGCCATCCATCTAGGGACTCGTAACGGGATTCCAGGCTAACAATATTGAAGCTATCAATATTTTCTTACGCAATGCGTGACAAATATGTCTTGTTTTATGTTTCTTCTCTTCGGTGATTTTATTTCTTAGGTTTTCTTTGTTGTTAGGTAGTGATCGAATAAAAGGGAAAGTTACGAAACCTGTAATATAATGCAGGTACCTACAATTGCGCAACACAGTTGGTGATTTTTGCAATTTAAGGAAAGGTTTGTGTGTCTAATAATGAAGTTTAATTCGAAGCGTTCAAAGCTAGTGACCAACAGGGAAGAAAATAAATGCATTTTACCCAAATTACTTAATTATGAGATCCATGAATGCGCTACTTAATTAATTAATTAATTATTAATATCTTAATGAATTCAGTTTTCCCTGGACAACCAGTAAATAAATATTGTGGCAAGTATTCAATTTATTGAAACGTTTAATTTATTGTGTTAAAGTCACTTCAGTGGTCTGAAAAGTCTTGGTAAGAATTTATAACAGTACTTAAATGAATAATATTATATTGAGTACATTTACCTCAGTTTCGTTTAAGTAAACACAATTTAAACAGTTTACACACTAAAGTCTTTAAATGTTTTTATCAGCAGTGCAGAAAGAAGACTACACTACAACTAACACTTTCCAAGCAGGAAATAACGTTGATTTCAAGCTGCGATTGCTTTCATCTGCATAAATAAAATGCATGTTCTATCACGTTAGCACGAACAGATTCATAAAGTATTTTATTTTGTACTTAACAAGGAAGTTTCCAGCACTTAAACGAGTCATTACGGTGTGTGGTGGATGCAGTGTTTTATTTTTAGTTATCCTCCGAAGTCTAAATATGTGGGCAAGCGAAGTAAAAGGCGTGGTCAGTGGAAATGTTCTTGAAGCTCGACGAGCCTCTATCTTAATTAATCTCGAGCCGGCCTGCGGTCTTTATTACAACCTTCACGCTTGGTTTAACAGCTTTTGGGAATCAGTCAATTTGAAACATCTGTTCGAGTAAGCCCACATTGGAACGTATTTTTGTTCATATTGTGAACAATAGCTGGTTCTTGCCTAACCTACAATTTCTATCTATATGTCATGTTTTATTTTTGACTAGTGAACTGTGGCTCGTACGCCTTCGCACGCGAGTCCTACATGCATGAATTTAAAACGTTGCTCAAAATAAAAAGAGTATGAGAGGCGACTTCTTAAGTAGATACATAAATTTCTATGTAGATAAGATTTTCTTTTACGTTAATATTTAAATATGTTAACATGTAATGCCTTGGAAATTCTAATTATGTTCTTGTTACATTGTTGTAATCCTTTAGCTTACAAGCTGAGCTATAACAAAACTAGTAACTACCTTTCTGTATTAATTTTCTCAAGATAAAAATATTATATTAGTATTATCTGGACACCACTGGTACACTAGTTACTTTAGTGGGCGAACCGGAGCTGGTCATGTTTCATAAGACGGCTCACCACACGTCGAGACCATTTGTCTCGATCCTCTGCGAGCTTCGCCCATTTCCTATGATCAATGGCGATTGTGGCCATGTCCTGCGGCACAATCTCCAAGTTATGGTGATAGCAGAAAAAGAAAGGAAAATAAACACGAAACTGCATGGAGGTTGAATTATTATATATTGCCAGCGTTTTATTATTTTGTTTCAGATTGCCAATTTAACCAAAAGGTTCGGCGTGTTTTTCGTAAAACTTCTTTGTAAAACATACCTATTTGTGGGAGTTCTGAAGTTGAAGGTTATTCCCTTTTTACCTTATTATGACATTCTACTTACAATAATGCGAGAATGACAATTAGATTACAATTCATTACTTATTTCACATAATAAAACTTGCCCCTTAATGGAATTGAATTTTTTGATTCATTAAATATGTAGGCACTAGTTACATCAGTCCTGAAATACACCCAGTACCTATCTTTATTTGAATTATATTAACCCTAAAGCTTGGTTCTCCAAAAATCCTCTGTCCGAATCCGTAGTATGCACGATAAAATGAAACAATACGAGCAGCACGGTCGTTGAATTTGTTCGAAACGAGTTTTCTGTTTTCATGAAACGATGAACCTGAAACAACGTGGTTCAACCTTCGTTTCATAGAGGGCATCATTTTGAATTGGCTTCGGTAGATGGCGCTAGTAAAAGCTCTTGTTGTGTAGAGGTTCTACCACCCGCTCACAGATGGCGCTTTTAACAAAATCAACAATTTAAACAGATACGATCTGAAAATTGTTTATTCAGTGATGAAATGCACTTTGTTTAAAGTTTTGGATTTTGAAATGATTTTTTTTTAAATTATAAATTAATTTAAGTAACGTTTTGTGATATTTAGACAGCACTTTTTATTGTTTACATTTATACTGGCGAACATCGGCATAACTGTACAAACCATGATTTATGGACAGGACCAAAAGTTATGTCATTGTGTCGCCATCTATCGGGTGGTGTATACATTTATTCAAGTGTCACGTTGTACCCAAGTACGATTGATGTTTGAAGTTCTATCTGGTGATAGTAGGAAAGCATTCATTTTATGTAAGCAAGACGATACATAATGATAGACATGTTTTTTTGGAAGATGATAACTTACAATTTTTAACTTTTGCTAACAAGTTTCTTGTAAACAAAATCTACTAGTAAATTCTTGCAGAAAATACGTTGAAATAAATCTAAAGTGTCCAGCTTTTTTATCCGTGGTTTGAAGGAGATACCCTTTTATACTGAGCGAAACGCACACCGTTTATAAATTAGTGTCTGGGGACAAACTTAATTATAAAAGAAGTTAATCTTTCCAGTTCCCTTCTTTCCAGCGAATAATGAAGCATGGTCTCAGTTATCCCGTACTTGGCACGCAATCACAAAGCCGAAAGCCTTCCTCTTCATTATGTTGTTCCTTCTTGGAGATTTTTTTTAAGAAGTTTGTGCCACTTTAGTTTCAGCTCATTTGGGTACTGGGCTAATAAGACATTTTTTTATAAGCAAACTAAACTACGTGTTTTTGTTGTGAACATATATTATTATCTTAGTGTTTATATAAAAAATATATTTTTTAATATCGCCTTAATGTTGAATTACCTATAAAGAGTTGTGAACGCGCGCTCAAAAATAAAATCCAAGGAAACGTTCCGCTTTGTATTTTGTAGATGGCTTTGATAAAGAGTCCACGTGAGGCGCGCTGCATGTGTGTGTCGGCAGACAGGCAGGCTGTGTCGCCTACAGTGTAGTGCGAAGTTGTTTTAAGGCTGTTGCTGCCCTCTGCGAGTGGCCCTCTGACACTGGCTGTCAATATCGGGCCCTTGTTGGAAAACTTTTCAAAATTGGAATTCCGAAGTTCAGAGAAACGTGCCGGCTCGCAGCGGCTGACGCACGCTTCGTCTCTCAAAGGAAATTCGGTAACGGGCCATGTATTTACGCTGGAATTGAATTATCTACTGTGGCGTAGATTATTGCATTTACTGAGCGTGAAATTGCTAAATACTGAAAACGAAAAACATTCAATTATTCTACGTCGTGTTTTTTTAAACATTCCCCCAGTATTCGAGAGATTGGCGTACGTAAATAACACAATATCTTAAGCGAGTTTTCGATTCCTCTTGCATTCTGTATGGGCTCGTGGGGTTTCCAACTGTTTTATGTATTCTGAGATAAAGCAGCTGTGGTTTCTGATCTTTTACGAAAATAGATACATACTTACTTATGTACCTATACAGACAACTCACACAAAATATATGGAGTTTCTATTTCTGATATAATAGAATCAATCAATATAACTTGCTGTCGTCCTTGTCTAGTTGAGTTGAACCTAATTATTAGATGGCTATTTTAGTAACTGTTTATTTATTTATATAATGTTATATATTCATTACCACTTTACATACTCGTACCAACATACATTTTAGATCGTTCAATAGTGAATTCGTGGAAACAATTTGAATTTGATTATGACTTGATACTCAGAGAATAAGGTTGAATTCAGTAAATCAAGTATAATGCACATATTACATTGGTCCCAAACTTTATCAATAATATTCAGTTAAAATCAGGTAATCTGCAACTAATACCAATACAAAGACAGTTGTTTAAGCTTTAAGGGTGATATAAAGCTGGTCGCGCTTCATTGGACAGGGGAAATGAGTCTAAAGTTGCATTGCGGGGATTAAACTCGACCCAATTAAACCGGCCAGGACTCCGTGCCTGGCTCGCTTCGATATCAGATTAGCTCCTCACTGGATTACATTAGAGCGTCATACTCCACGGTATATACTAACAATATCCGACCAATTATGGCGGCGTCCCATTCAATAGTCATGCAGATTAGGCCGTCAACATATTAGCGCTCAGTACATATATGTCTGTAATGCGATTGTGCTGTGATATCTGCTGGGAATAATGATGTGAGATTGTGTACTACTATGTACCTACTTATACGTAAATACACTGCATTAAATTATGTATTTGATCATGGATTTGGTTTAGTCCACCGAATAAAGTGGATTAGTTGGATTCACATAGCTTTAGCATTAATACATGTTGGATCACAAATGATCGGGCGAACTTTGATAAATAAAATTAATTGGGTTCTCATGTAAAAGAATGTTCCGTTAATTAACTATGGGCTACTACAGGTTGATGTTAATCCTCTTCATGTACCAACGACCTTTCATATTCAGGGGCAACGTTTCATATTTGATCCTAATATCCTCGGTGCGCCTCTGACCTTTCGTCCCCTCTATTTTTACTTTAGCACATTATTTTAATGGTACATAAAACCAATTTACAAGTAACTGGATAGGTATCTTCATCATTTTAATTATTACACATAAAAGTGCTTTTACACTGAAAAATATCAGTAATGAAGACTCATGTTTAATAAAAATGAACTTTATCTTTTTGTGGCTAAAGTGTGTTTCATATTGTTGTTTTCCATTTCAATAATTTATATTTAATTTAATGGCAATGTTCTGGATGTTAACTCGTTAGAAGTTTTAGTGAAAGTGGTCTCCGTAGTAAGTAGCAGGCAGCCGGAGCCGGAGTGTTCACCTTGTTAATCTAATGCTCCTCAGTGTCCTGTGAGACAACTATGTGAGACATTCATTGGATTGTGTTAATCTCCGCTAAGTCGTTTCACTTAGACAATTAGTGAATTATTTGCCTGCGTTATACCAAGCGAAAATAATCCTATTTCAGATAGTAATTACGTTCAATATAGAAAGTTAATGTAGATTTTTGACATAATAATGTGCATACATGAACAGTATCAACAATCAAGGCTGTTATAATTTACAGCGCGCACGTAAAGCCGCGGTAAGCCGGAGTAATGTTATTGGCCATCTAATTATAGGTGTGTCATAAATTAATTAACTCCTAATTGTGTATCGGCTTCCATCTGTCTGCTGACACAATACACGTCACGTACCCCTGTGCCTAGTTAATTCGCGTATTCAGTCAACTGTGAAGCTCCACATGATTTACATAGGAAACATTGTTATATACACCTGGTATATAACACAATATGTATCAATTGGTATAAATTTACATTTCATTATGCACATTTAACTCTATTGAAATATGGTTTAGTTGACTTTTTGGTTTCATTAGTTAGTTTCGGCTTCTTTCTATGTTGTTAATATGTATAGACTTGACTTGACTGTTATTGACGGTTATTTATTATTATTATATCGTCACGCCCTTTATGCCCAAAGGGGTGGACAGAGGAGCACATTACAGCATAATGCTGGTGTACAATGTACACCCACTTTTCTTTATAACTTGACTGTCATATGATACTTTTATCATTCATTACTTGCTCAATGCAACATGGAACGGCTTTGGGTCATCGAAAGACATTTTAAAAGACAACCAATTAGTTCGCGTTTCAGTTTAGCACATCTATTGCGTTGCTTTACAATATCTTCTAGGTTAGCTCTTAATTGATAACTAGGTCACATTTTACGGCTGTCATGACTGATTCAAAATGAGTGAGGTGCAACGAATGCAGTGGATTCCACACACGTGGCCGGTCGGCCCTGATGCCTGTCCGGCCATACGTGCTGGGACTCCAAGATCCGACGCAAGCGATTCTAACTGATGTAGGTTTTTGATCACGTCCACAAATAAATTGTGTTTTCCCTCAAAATCTGATCGCCATAAGTGTTTCTGCAAAACTTATTGTACTTACAACAACGTTTGATACGTTTTTGTTTTCATCAAATTTCTTATGAACAACTTTTCACTGTTTCAAGTTTCGAGGATTTTTGTCATATTTTTTTCTCGAAATGAGTAAAACTAGTTGAGGTTATGTATCACGCCCAATAGGTTAGGTCTAACCTTAATAAATCATTTTAACTATTCATTGACTAATTTCTAGGAATCTTTCTCAGTTTAAGGTGGAAGCTATGTTCACCAGTAACGAAGCTGTTGTGTAGCTATTTCCTAGAAACGCTAATTAATCCCTCGTCTGCTTGGTAGTAGTCTCGCCAAGCACTTTTCATGGAAACTTTCATTAAAGGCCAAATATTTACAAGAGTATTTATTAAGTGATAGTTTACATAACATCCCAGTCTTGTATAGAAATTCCTTGAATAGTTGCATGTGTTTTCGTATGTTTGCAAAAACGTTTTGAATTCAGGAGCATTTAATGTGGTCGTTTTGCTACGTAAGTGATTTAAGTTGCATTTATGCTTAGACAAATATAATAAACAAAATTATGGTTATTTTAGGGAAAACTATTTGTGGGATTAGATTAACGGGATACTTGAAAGTAAAATGATTTCTTTAAGTGGCGTATCTGCTATAAACAGCGTTGGACATTGTTCTAGAAATGCGGCATATGTTCATAGCGCATCTTACCCGCACCGCTATTTAGCTTAGTATCAGTGGAAACAGACACATGGTTTCACAGCTTACCTATTATGGCCTCATCTAGCTATTTGAAATATTGACGTGTAAAAGTGTTATTTTATAACCTATTTACAGAAATAAATATCATTTATTATCATTTATTATTATCATCATCCTCGCACCATGCTGTGCACAACTCTGGTGGAAAAGCCCCCTAAGAACATTATAAACTATCACTAGACATCCCCTAAAGTTTCGTTGTCACCACGCATACAGAAGTGGGTCATAAGTGTAACAACTTCATGAGTTTAAGGCGTTAAATGTTAATCATGGAAGATTATGATCTCAGGCCTGGTCGGTGGTTAATTTACTAAGTTTGTACACGACTATGCAAAGTGAGACTAAAGAAGGTCAGTTCAAAATGCAGTTTTAATAGTGTAGCCTCGTACAGCCAGTAATTCACATGCTTGTCTTGCTCCCCATTGGTCCAACGCTTATTTTATACGTGACGGGAACCGCAATCCATGTTACAACATTATTTCTAATATATTTTATTTATAGAACGACATGCTGACTCCGCTGAAAGATGTTTAAGCATTTTGAATGCATGCAGAAATTATGTAAGCGGGTCGTGCTTATGAAAATATTGTGATGTGTTATGGTTGGTGGAATGTCTTATCGTTTAGGTCTTGGGGGTGAATTGTAGCAGCGACTGTAGACTGTAGAGTATTACAGAACATACTACAATGGTTCCATGTATTTACAATAGTACATAGTTTTTTTAAGCCTGTCTCTTAAATCGTACCTTGCCTTACAAAACGAAACTAAACATTAAATTTTAAAATATTTTTTGGTTGGTATTAAAAAATAAGGTTCTATATTTATAAGCTTGCCTTAAAATACCACTAGCTAGCTACTATTATGTTCCGCCAATGGACATCATACGCGTGTCATCGGCTTAATGTTGCTATCGCCCGGAAATGATGAATGGGAAAGCCGATCAAGTGCAAAACGTACGTGCATTTTGTTGAAATAAAACGTGCGATATCATTGTCGAGGATTAATATTATATTATTATGATCTTCAAAGAGGTACACGGAAATGTATTTAATATGCACCTTGTTTTTGTTGTAAGATGTATGATGAATTACATAATATGAAAATTAAAAAAACCACGGTGATCAAAATTGAGATCTTGTGTTTTGTAGTGACAGTCATTGCCACTAAACTAATACAAAAAAGATAGATTTATTAATTAAACAAATTCGAAAACCATTCCTATAGAACAACACGCACCTATACTTTTTACGACCCCTGAATATCCAATAATACAATTACATAATATATTTCAAACTTGCTTACCTACACAAACTTTTTATATTATTTGAAACTTACCAACATTTCCCTGTTTTAAAACCCATACAAGCATGGTATAAGTAAAAAGTTTCTCAAAAAACAAAACAATAAACCCACGTATTGGAAATTTGGGAGAAGAAATGGGTCGGTAAGGGGGGGGGCCCCTTCCAGTTTGATAGCCCGTGAAAACAAGGAAGGTGAGGGCCAAACATAAAATTCCTGAAGGGTTTAACTGTTATCTGGGTTTTACACCTGGCCTCTGCAATAGATAACTTGACCTTAATAATTTTCGGTTTAACAGTCACTAAGTAAGTATTAAATGTGCTCGTCCAATGTTTCTAGCTGTTTACACAATCGCGTTCCGTGCGGTTAGGTGATAGTGGAATAGTTTTAAGTCGAATTCGTTTGGTTTTTATTTTGGGAACAGTATTTTTTAAGCAATCTTATCTCATGTGATAGTGTAAAGTCAGGTTTAAAAAATATCTTCTAATCAATGTGGTTTAAAAGAGTTTCTCTACTGAACGGAAAGTTTATAGATACCTACTGGCAGAAGAATTTGAAGATTCGAGACAACAATCGAGGTGTCTGTTATAACTTATATGTATTTAATCCTTGATAAATAACACTTTACTGAAATCCCCAAAAGGAGATTGTCCAAATCTGGCTATTTTTGAACAGGCTGCTCAACAAAAATGTAATTTACCAATAATTTTATTTATATTTTAGTAAATGTCTGACGCTAATAACTTTGTATCAATTTGTACTTTAAAAAAATCGATTTATATTGGTATTTGTTATGATAAGACCAAGTATTTGTAGTAGTTGGCTTTGAATTTGACTTTAGTGCTGCCAATCTGCTGTCAATCTGTTGTGTTTTTCGTCAAAATGACAGATATTATTCGCTTTGTTCTTTTGCATTGTGAGTGTTGAAACTCCAATTTATTGCGTGGGAAAATACAAAGTAGACACATTAGTAGGAAAACATATTTTGTATATATATATTATATGAAAATAACACTAAAGGCAGGACAGCCATAAAACATTATTGCTGCAACTGCATGGTGGGTCATAGAACAGTAGGTTGATGTGCACATATAATAACTATTATTTGGTTTTTAAGCTGAGCAAGGTACTAGAAAATTATTAATCCACCTGCCGAGTTCCTTGACCATATTTTAATTACATATGAATCGGATTAATAATGCAATTTAATAGAAAAAAATGTTTTATTTCATGCATAACCAGTTTCAATAAAATGTAAAAAAATATCTAAATATAAATCTTGATACAAAACTAAGTTTGTATCTTCATTCTTACTGATATGAACTAATAAATCAAACATATATTATTAGCTGAAGTGCTTGTTCAAAAATAGCCAAAGTCCCATACAAGTTGGTCAATCCCCTTTATAAGGCATTTTACTCGTACAACAAAAGGTGCAACCATGCAAGAGTAACTCAATAATTTTGAGACTAATGCCATTTCAAATTCAAAGGATTGAACTTGAAAAACGATGTTTACACATTCGCATGAAAATTCAATCGGTTTAAAATGAAATTCTCAATAAAATCAAATAATGTATTTGCAACAGGATATTAGTTTGTATCGAGAAATAAACTGCAAGGATACTTCAAACAGAATGTAATAGCAATACAAACAACATTTTATTGGAATATTATGATTGATGCTATGAAATTGTTTGTTTACAAGGATTATTTTCCCTTGCACAATTCAATAACAAGAATGTGCAATAAAATATTCTTTTTAAAATACAAAAAAACATAATAATTCAAGTAAATTAATAAACCCGGAACCATTTTCCTTCCCAACATTAGGTAGACCGTCATTTCAACCTCTAAATAAAAAGTAATAAATTTAAAAAAGTCCAATAATCCCGTCACAATAAAAGTAAATATTGAATAAAAAGAGAGAACAGACTTGTCTGAAGGGAAGCTGGTATTTATTAACGCTGTGAGTTGCGACACAGCCGAGTAAACAACAGCCTACTTTATATTAAACCGAGCGGTCCATCAGGCGGTAGACGACGAACCACGGCGCAGCAGACAGGACTCATTAATTAATCTTTAATTAATAGCACGATAGAAAAAGTAATCAGTAAACACGGCCAAATAGAATTAAGATGGAAATGTAATGAGAGCTAATCTAATAATGGCTTCTCTTGTATTTACTAAGGTAAAGTGCGGATTGAATTAAGAAATACTTTTCTATTTTTTGTTTGTAAAGTTTTTCTTTGGAGTTCGTGATTTTTCGAACACTTGAAACTCTGTTTCGGTGTATAAAGTAATTCGTAGTTTTATTTCTACTACGCGATATTAAATTTATTACACTCTACGCCTTTGTATGATAAAGTCATAAACAATTTATGCCCACTTTTGTCTAGGGTTGATACTTTAATAATATTCCAAATACATTCAGATTACTATAAAACATCTTAATCTTCATATTTTAGGTTTTGAACTAACCATAAACATGAATTCTTGACATAAAGTTTTGCTAAAGAATTTTTATTAAATCTCAATAATGTCTAAACAATTCGTATCTCTGTGGAATGTCGGCGAATCTATAATGAAACCGCCTCTGTTTATTCTGCCGATACGAAATGAGAAATGAGTGCAGTAAACCTTAACAATTGCCCGCCTTAAATACAATGCTTACTTCGTATTTACATTAAACGAAAACTCATTAGATTTAGTATCTTATCGTTAAGGGAACAAAATAAATAATTCCTTGATGATAATTGAGGATTTGTAAATACTTATTTTGGTTGTGAATTTTGTTTATAACTTCTGTTGTTTCCTGTGGGTAGAAGGGTTGTTTAGTTCGATGGAAATATGGCGAGTTTAATGTCGAAAATACTTAATTTATAGAGACCATTAGGTACATAGTTTACATTTTGTATATTTTGCACTCTTTGCTACTACGAAGTACATATTTTATAACTCACTTGAAATACTTTTAAACCCTCCGTGAGTTCGTAGATTTAGCATCAAAGTCTGTCTTTACACATACCTGTGTAAGGAAAATTACTGATACGATGAAAAAATACTAGTCGCCATGATTTTTCCAATAGGGTAATGAACTAACGCTCTTTGTAGATGCACAGAGGTCACACCTGTCGTAATAGGTACTGAATTAATTTTGCTAAATTAGACAAGACAAACTAAACGTACCGTGAAGGCACTTAACTTCGATACATAAAATCTCCAATACACAAAAGCTTTCAAGGTGAAACTACCTTTACCATAATCCAATTAATTTCACAGCACAGTCCCCACAAATATAGTTTCACGCATTTTCCTCGTATCAGAGACATTATTATGGATTAGTGTTGCGTTATTGTATTTATTACCATTGAAGGCGACTAGTTTCCTGGCGATATAAGCCTCCTCATAAATATGTCGGTATGTACCTATACAAGCATCTGTTGATTGTTTGTTTAGTCTTGCAATATAATTGAGGGTTACATTCAGTTTGCTCGATGCAACAATGAAAATGTATTTTAAATTGTCGCCGGCCAGTAGAACTGAGCTTGTACAAATTAAGTCAATACGAGAAATGATGTTGGAAGGCGCGGTACGCGGGCGACACCGCGGCGCAATCCACTGGATTAGGGCTCCAACACGCACGCCCTCTGGCGCAAACTTCCTATTTATGTAGGGTCGCTAACCAAACGACTTGTAGGCTCTTTATTACAGTTGTTCTTTTCCGTTCACGACGCTGTAACTGCTTTGATAAAATATCGTGTCGATTTCTTTTGTTTGAGCAAGGGCTTATGTTTCAGCGGGCAGTGGTAGATCTCGAATTAACGAGTGCTAAACTTTTTGGATTGTAAATCGTTTTTCATTCTTGGCAGGGCCATTTTATTTGCTTTGTGGGAAAAGTTTTCTATACAGTATGATGAACGAATGTACCTGCTTATTACTGAGTACGGTTGTAAGTGGGTTTGAGTACTTATGTATAAACAGAACCGTAAACAATCCATATTTCTACTACTGGGTTCAATTCTTATGATGCCATTAAGTTGATTGTGAAAGTTACATACTAACTTTCCCTTTAAAGTAACTTTGTGATTGCTATGTGATATTCAACACTTTAAATAGATTAAAGTGTATGTTGTCACGACAATGCGCCTTTTTATAGGGATACTATGTAACGTATAGTCACCTGAACTGAAAATTGAATTGCTTCACTTGACTTATGAGGTAGTTTGTAAATATATATATATATATTATATTTTTTTAAAACGTAGCCTCACACTAGGATTTTCTCCTGTGTCGTGGGTGCGTTTACAAACATACAAGTTCACATACACATGACAACCAGACCCGAAACAACAATTTGTGGATCACACAAAGAGTTGTTCCGTGCGGGAATCGAACCCGCTACCCGTTGCGCGGCAGCCAGTTGCCCAGCCACCGCACCAACCGTGCAGTCTAAGACTATATGACTTCGTTTGTCCATAGATGTGGTGACACAATGATATGAGCACGTCGAGGATGGAGCGGCCAGGTCGGCGGGCTAAGGCGGGCTCGCTGAGCGGGCTGTCGGGCGGGCTGCCGAGCGCGCCGAGCGGGCCCGGCGGCGTGCGGCGCCAGCGCTCCCTGGAGTGGGGCGGCGACCGGTACAGCAGCAGCGACGACGACCGCCCTCCGCAGCCCCCACCCCTCGCCGACAGAGTATTCGCCTCACTCCTCGCACAAGCCACGCAACAGTTCGACAGTAAGTTTTGCATGTAATTAATCTCTGATATTGAATGTCAGCCGAGTATGAGTCTGGCAGATTAAAACTGGAATTTATGTTCCTACGGAGCATGTGTTGTGTTTTTAATATTCATGTTCAGTTCAAACGCTTTTTCACTTAAGAATTATTAGTGAGAGTGAAATTGAAAATGTTTTTGGAATATTGTAACTTTTAGTTTAGTTTTATCTACTTGTATTTTTTAGGTCTATCTGCTTCTATTGACTTCATATTTTGAATGTGTACAATCTCATGAATACCTAATTAAGATGTCCAACCATTATTTTAGTCTATTGCGACAAACTTATTAAAAAATGAAATAAAGTGTGACGAAACTTGTTGACAAATTAAAGACAACTTCAGCAACAGAAACCTGACAATGGGACACTCAAACTTCATATTATGACGTACGTTTGTAAGTTCTGGTGGCAAAGTGGGATCAGCCAGGAATTTGTTATTCACCAAGTGACACGGGCGAAGGTCCGTGCTGAGCCCTAACAAGTGGAATCATTAGTGGGGCTTGCTTGGGCAGTGTAGGGGGGGGGGGGAGGTGCGCGGGGGCACGGGATCACGGCAATTGATAGGGGAGCGCCCTGCGGTGAGCTTATGAGGAAAACTTTACACGTAAACCCAACGCAGCCTCCGCTCCGTCCGTCTGTGACACAAACTAAGGATTTAATGAAGTCATACAGATGCACAGCCGAGTTTCTGTTTGCCTTACTGATATTTTTACATTCAAGTTTCTGTAGCTGAAGTAATTTTATTTTGGTTTCGTTTAGAGAAATGTATTTTTGAGTCAAGAGTATTAAAACAGTCTGAACTAAAAAGTTTAGCATGTATATGTATATGCATTTAGATACATTTTGAATTGTTCAGTTAATTAACTGAAACTATACTTATTCAAATACCATTTTTAATTAGATATGACGTCATATAGTAATTTTTGAGAAAATCATAAAACTAAAACAGATTTTCTTCAATGACAAACAAGTCACGTGCAAAGATAACTTAACGTGACAACAAAGTTCGGTTGGGAATCGAACACGGGACGAAGCATAGGGAAGACTTGGCTGCAACATTTGGAGATAAGTACATGGGAAGTTTTAGAAGTCAGTGGGGAAAGTTTGTTGATCAAAGACCTATGCTTGCCCTACTCCAAGCAGTTGTTTGTTGTATTTAGACGGTTTACTTAGTTAGAATTGCAAAGTTTATTACCGTGCTTTAGTGAAATATTGTTTAATGTTAAACGTAATTTTAAACAATTGGGAAGAGGGTAAGAGAGAGTTTATTTAAAGTGGTTAAAATATCTACTTTTGTACTATTCTCAAAATTAAATGATATAGAAATGGAAGAAGGCATTGTAAACACTTTGTTCGTGAAAGTTAATTTTATTTTGACATGATTTTCATGTTAGTTATTTTCAAAGATGACATCATGGTAGGTACCTAGTCTCTGGTTAGATTCAAACAATTGCTCGGGTTTTTTTGGTTTTACGAAAATTTTTCAGTAATAGCACGGAGTCTAGAATTGTGCCCAGTATATGACAATAGGCTCACCCTATAATACATTGGACTTATAACACAAATGGTGAAAAGTGTAGTAGCTTTAAGTACAGTGGCTTTACGTGTGTTACCGTAATGTGCAGGTGCGCCTCTGCCTACCTCTTCGGGGATATGAAGCGTGACGTTGCAATGAAACTAATAATGTTTAAACTTATTACATTTAACAATAATTGAACGTTAACGTTAGAATTTCAACTAATTAGTTACTGGGTAGCCTAAGCTCAGGTGTTCAAATCCTATTTTTCAAAACATTTTTAAAGCCCTATATTACATTGTCATGCACGAATCCTACGTATCGATTGCTACTCAATAGAAAGGATTAACAAAGCTTCAGTCACGATAATAACCCTTGTGAAACGATTCACGTGTGTAACGACTCATAGCACTTTATTACTAGGACAATAAAGGTGATTTTTGAATAGCTAAAACTGATAAAGGCTTACTAGATGGAGCTTATGACGAAAATTCGTGTGTCGCTTCGATGAGAATAAATGCTAGTCGTTGGTCTAAGCTTTGTATTGATTTGAATTTTATGTTGCATATTTACACTGGACACAGTTTACGTACATTAATATACGTATAAAAAAGGTTATACAAACACATTTGTTTTGGGTATAAAATATTGTATTTGTATAATACTAGAAATAGGTCATTTCAGTAGATATATGTACATTTGTAAGTATCATTTGCATTACCTGGTTGGTTTAGTAGTTACAAGTAAAACATAGGTGTACTTATTTATAAATCAACCTGTATCCGACGATATGATCTGTCCATCTCTACATCATGATAGGTACCAAATTTATGAAGTCTAGACATGTTCAATTATTCATGTCTGAACTGGATTACGTTGCTTCAGTACTATTTATACGTGTATTACTTCTTTAAGTTACAACCTATCTATTATCGACAAATTATGGAATTAGTTTGCGAACTAATAATGATATGGTCTTGTAATATCTACTTGTAAAGCATAAGCATATAATAATCTAATAACGGGCTTTATATAAATAAATAGCACATGAACTAAGCACATTAGTTTTGAGCTACAACATAATACAAGTTGGAAGCTCAGTAAGGTAGTTTAGCACACAAACAGGTACACTGTACAACCAATACTAAATCTTGAGTTAGTTCTACGTAGTTTCATATTTCCGCGGCATACACGACTGTATTTACCTAACATGGCGTACAATATTATCATAAAGGTTCATTTTATTGCGGCTTTAGATATTACCTTTAGGTTTATTTTACCTTACATATTACATAAAGACAACGATAGCGTTATCTTTTTGACCTCACTGTAGTAAAGTTTATTTAAACCTATCCTTTAATGTTTCTCCTATATAGATGTTTATCAAGTTTTTGTGCTCTATTCTAAGATGTTTTGGAATCGGTTTCCTTTGAAATGCTTGAGCTTGTATTCTGTTGAGTTTGTTCCGTTTTTGATGTAGATAGGTGATAAGGTATATCTTGATTTTGGATACGATTTGCGAAGGTACTGGTGATATTAAAGCTATAGATATTTTAACTGAAATATGCTTGATTCGTAATTTATTATTAGGGCTGTGTAATAAGGGTAATTATCGCTTGTTGTAATAACTTATACATTGATCAGAAATCTAAAATTGTGGGAAATAAAACAAAAGACCTGTTGCTTAGTCGTCATGGTTACGAGACTAATGAGTCAATCGTTTGTTTTTAAATGTTTTACTTAGATCACACTAAACTGTAAATGTCATTTATTCGCTAAAATGAAAAATCTTTTTAAGTTTTAAATAAACACTCTTCTAGCTAATCCTTAAACGGAATGCGTAGGCCCTTTCATACTAAAATAACAAGCTAGTTCAATATTAAACTTAAATGTCTGGAATCAAAGACGTATCTAGATTTACCTGATATCGATTTATCTATTTTAGTACGGTACTCAAGTACTTACTCTTTGGTACCTAGATATTAAGGTATCCTGAGTCTGGGTGTGTCCTTTTGTAATTCTGATCTCCCAAAAGGGATTTGGTTTCTGTAAAAAAAATTAAGAACGTAATTTTTCGGGGCGTTTTTTTAAACAATTCCGCTTGTTAATCCGCGATAAAGTTTGTCTACAAAGGTTTTCTTTTAAGCTTAAGGTTGCTTTTCCACCAAAGATGTGCTATGCTACGTTGCTGTGGATGCGTATGGCTTCCACCAATCATATTGATAGGTAAGTTAGCAATGTTGAAAACGGCCTCAGCTAAGCTATGTTTTTTTATATGGATAGTTGCGTGCTATGAATGTGTGCTATTAATGCGTGCTATGGATTGTTTCTCTACTATCGATACATCGCATATTCGTGCATCTTCCTCACACAGTTACTTTGCGGCGGCGCATCTTCATAGCACATCTTACTCGCACAGCTACATAGTTTAGTGCCAGTCGAAACCATCATATAGTTTCACAGTTTAGCTACTACATCTTCATAGCATAGCTACATAGCACATCTCTGGTGGAGACGCGCCCTAAAATAGACAAAGGGTTTATTTAGACGAAGAAGAAATTACGAGATAAAGTTGATCTCAAAATATCTACGTAATTACAATTTATAGTTGGTTGTTGGTAAATTAATTCAAGTATAAAACTACGTTGATTAGTAACAAGAATAGAAGTTGTTGTTAAATATAAGTTGGGTTATATTTTTAACCGATTTCAAAAAAAGGAGGTTTTTATTTTGACCTGTATGTATGTATGATTCTGCGTGATTATCTCGCGTTTAGCTGAATCGATTTTGATGCGGCATTTTTCAGACTTACTAGAAGGTATTACCTAACTTTAAAAATAGAGGCGGTAAACAAAATTTCGATGGCAATTCTATTAAAAAATAATATTTTGGGTTGTGTCTGCGTTAAATAACATTTCATACTTCTTTTTCTTCTATTTTCATCTTACGTAGGTTTTATGCATTTAGCATCTGTTTTATTTTAAGATCTGCTCTTAAAGTTGAAGTTTATATTGGATTAGTGTAATAAGATTAGTGGAAGGGAGATAGATATATATATATAACCAATTTTATATCTTACATAGAGGTACATATATACGTTTATTTGAGGGTGCAAAGAGTGAATGAAAGCCTAGTACCTCGTTTCCAATATACAGAGCTTTCGAAGCATCAAGTGGGCACCCATTATTCAATAAAAGATTTTATTAAATTCCCGATGACAAGAGATTTATTGGAAAAATAATGCTATTGGTGATTTGAGACTAGATACTTACGTACGTTAAATATTGTTCGGGTTTTATTGAGATATCAAGCGACGTTTCATGAAATTATGGAAATATGCGCTGAACGTGCTACGAGTACACATATTGGATAAATCTCTCTCTTCTATTTCAATAAATTTAATATAATAAGGGATATTTTTTAATTAAGTAGCTAATATGTTGGATAAATCAGTGAAAAGGGTTTTTGTTATTGCGTACATATTTTCATACTGACTTTCAAATACTAGATTACCTAAATTAGTCTAGAAATGAGTTCGTAGTGATTTATATAATTTATCTTTATAAAGAATACCACCTGCTACGTTCATATTATAGGTAAAAAATATGTTTTTCTACATGTTTTCGAACCAGACTAGTGAATTATCCCTCATTAAAATAAATACAGTTTCAAATTGTGGTTATTAGCGTTTAGTTTAAGCTGCCACAATAATGACATTGTATACTTTAGTGGTTTATTATTGCATTAATTAAAACATTTGATTAGGCTTAGGTATAATATGGTTGCCGTTAAACCTAATTTGGTTACACAGGTAAAATACATTATTAAGTGATAGATTAGCTGAACAAATATTCAAACTATAATATAAAAACGGTGTACTTATTTACTGATCTATTTTTTAGTCATCTATAGTAACGAGTCATTAAATTCTTATTTTACTCAATAGATATTTGTTTGATATCCCGGTTGAGTTTGATCTGTAGTTTGTATTCGAAATTGTCTAATAATGTTAACAATGTTTGCTAATAGCATTCTCACATTTATAATAGAACTAGCAAACAGTTAGGTTATAATATATCCTTAGAACACCTCCAATATCAATATAATATCTCAGTTAACCAACATACGTAATAGAAAATCGGCGTATACAGTACGTAGTTAGGTATTCATCGAGAGCTCAATAGTCGGAGTATCGAGAACATGGCTACATATCTTTACATCGAATTGGCGTACAGGCGATATCACGTGCAAACTGCATGGCAATAATGTTAGGTGCTCATACGGGGTGTAAATATGCACTTAATTGGATGATGCCGTATAACAGCCTGTATATAGCGCCCGTATGCTACATATTAGTTTCGACAATTGTAGCTCGTCTGTTGATAAAGCGTTGCGTTTCAGAGGTACGGGCGTGGTTGCTACTATTTAATTTTTAATAGTAATGTGCTCGATTATATGCAATTAAATGATGTTTTTTTTTATGGAATGTTTTGTACGTCGCTTTTTGTTTCATAACTATGAAAGCAAGCATATGTAAGCAACTGCTCACGAGTAGTATGTGGATAATTTATTCACCTGTCTAGATTTCGATTCTACACATAAAATTAATCAGGCTTTATCAAGCAACCCATTACTTTTTTTACTTTAGTCGTAATTGTCATTTATCTGTTTAGTTTCCATTTAATTTATTTATACTTAATGCGTTAAATTTCGAATAGATTAAAGTATAAATATTATTTATCCATTTCACTAACTTTGGACATGACTTATTTCATAAAATCTCTTCACTTGCATGCGTTTTCAAATAAAGTTTTCGGATTTATGACATATCTGAATACATAAATAATGCATGAATAAAACTGAGCAATATTCAACAGATTTTAAGATATTTATCGCTGTGAAATATTAAGCTTTTTTTAGCTTAGTGTATGAATAAATGTAGGATCATTCAAGTTCATTGTTTTGACGGTTTGGATATACCTACCTAAGAGTGGTGTTAAATAAATATAAGTATATACCACAGTGTAGGTATTTTGTTGTTTACAATCTTGTAGTGTAATGTAGTTAGTAGCATTAGGTAAACTTTATTACCTATCTATAAAGTATAAAACATTAATATCACATATTTAGATAATACTTAAATCTAAGGCATAAATAAATTCACAAAGGACCTTTAGTACATTTTTGTTCGCGTGTTTTTCTAAATTAAAGTCACATTGAGAATTTTATCTTTTCTGAAAAATTACTAATTATTTCTCACAACAATATCAATTTCACAAACAGTTTGCAAAACATTTTTTTTTATTCACCAAAATATTTCACAATTAAGACGATCTATAATATTTATTTCGACATGAGTAAACGAGAAATTCAGGTGAGAAAATTGTGTGAATTGGTACAATAGTAGCTCTTCAAACCTGATTGTTCATTCGATCATACAAATGCACGTACACGTTCATTTAACTCTTTGTTCATTGTGTTTCCCTCTATTGTTCACGTACTTTTAATAGCCCATGAAATAAAATAAAATTAAACAGCTTGCCGTTATGGCCAAAAAGGAATTTAAACCTTTCTGTAGTTGTCCGTCCAATAAAGGTATTCAAAAATAGCAATAATATATTCACCCACGTTATTTTTTCTCAGTAGCTCTTCAGCTGTATGTACATAAACAGCTCAGCATAGCTATTACATAAACATTTTCCAAAAGTCCATTCTATGAGAATTTCAAATTTGTTTTGTTCCGAGGAAATCTTTTATTTATAACTAACGTTGAGTACAAAGTTTAGTATCCATCTCCAATATGAGATTCATATGAGAGTGAATAATTTACGTTGCAGTGTAGTGCGAGTTCCTGAGGTCCGCTCTGACATGCAAATGGCGGCTTTTTAGGTTGTTACCAGCATTACCTTTGCGATGGGCACTAATGTGATTAGTCTCGCCGCGTGATGCTATTTGCAGAGCTTTAATGCTCGGCTACGTCGCATCATAAATGCATTTTCCGAATTTGGTAATCGATGTGTCTGTCTACTACCGCTGTTAGTGATGGGTTAATTGCTGTTTCCACTTCCCGCTATTGTACAAAAAAGTCAAATATGACGACGTATTTTCACTCGTTTTATAAAAAGGCATGTTAAAATTAATAACGATAACAAATTGCTATGCGTTGCGTGTCACCAAAAAGATTTACAACATGTTTCACGAGTCCTAATTTTATGCTGATTTGTGGATGGAAAAAAATATGTAAACTAAACTGCTAAGCATTTTTCGTGCGCAATCAAGCGGTTTTGATTAATTTCGGGTTGAGTGATTTTGTATACAGCTCTGCAAATATGCGAGATCTATTCATCGTCTGAAAGCCGACATACGGACTATGTCTGACGGAGTGAATAATATTAATTAAATTAGTAAGTAGATAGAGGAGCTAAAGGCTTGAGAATTCTTAAGGAGCAGCCAAGGGCGGGCTAGGCACGGCCAAGTTTGGGTCGCTGAGACGTCGACTCGTGCCTTGTCAACTGTGAATGTGTTCACATTACTACGCTGTACTTACGTATTTACGTACTTACTGTGTGTTATGCATTTATTGTTAAGGTATCAATATGTTTCTTAGCTTATTTTTACTGCAGATAATGTAAAATGCGTAGATAGGTTATTAGAGAAGACGTATTTATAGATAACATTTTCATTAGTTTATTATTAACCCCGACACGTTCAAAACTTTGGCACTATTCTCACGAATTAATATTTTGAAATTAAATATGAATCCTTCAAAATTTCTCAGTAGCACATCCATAGAACTCGCTCCATTACGTGGAACCAATTAAATATTTGGAAGGATGTACATTTACATTTACTCACGGCTTCTAGGAAATATGGATGACTGATATATGTGTTTCTATATATAATAATATTACTGAGAATATACATAGAAGTAACATTTATAAGTTACGATCATTTCACCGAAAAAGATTAGCTTTAAAAGCGTGGTAAAGCAAATTTTACAGTAGTAATGAGGAAGACAGAAAATGCACTAGAGTAACGCAAGTAAACAACATTATCGTCCATTGCACTAGAGTAACGCAAGTAAACAACATTAACGTTCATTTATTCGCTATAAAAACATAAAATAACAAAAATATAAATCCAGGAAATTTTCTCTCGTTTCCTCAGAAACCCTGATTGCCTCCGTTATACGAAAATTTGACGATTTATTCTCAATCTTCATAGAATATTAAAATGCGAAATAGCTCCTACCTTTGTGTAATGTTAGTCGAGATTGGAAACCATAAGGCGTCTGGTAGTTTCCATTTCATTTCGTATTTTTCTCCTTACACAAACGGTATCGGCGGTGTTATTAGAGGCAAGCCCAGTAAGTACGCAATATCTCCGGCCGCGCTCCACAAGAATCCTCGCCGAGGCTATGCCCCGTTATTGCATGGAAATTCTTCGGCGTGCAACTTCATTGAGCGACTCTCTTTTGTATAAAGGTTTCCGCGCAATGTTCCACGGTTATTGTTTTTCAAAAGCGAGGGAGGCACCTGATATTACCTTCCCTGAATCACAAGCAGTTAGGTTTATTCAATTAAGCCTGTGTAGGCCACCTTTGTGTGCCGCCGGCATGCCACTCAAGTGTGAGTAAGACAATAACAGCACTGACGTGCTATGACCTCAATGGAATGGCCATCTTGTTTGTGACTTATGAACGTTTTGTCTTGGATTTTACTGCTTTGATTGTACTGTTTTATTTGTCTGTCGTTGTGGTCTAGCGGTTGAATTTATTGACTTTAAATTTGTGTTTTACAGATATGAATTTGGTAGAAAAGCTGTTTTGGGCTTGTATATATTTCAGCATTCTTATTAATCGCAAACGGTCTTGGTTGTTGAGCATGGGCCATATATGGGCCCATATTTGTTGGATGACCTAATGTTAGGTTACTTTAATAAGATTAAAGTTTCTGACATCGTAAGTCAGGCGACAGAAAACTTAATTTAAAATAAATGAGTGAAATATTTATTTTTATTTAAATATGTATAACATCAGATTAACTTAGTAAATAGAAAATCAAAGTCATGCAATCATACCTGAATGATAAGTGAAAATCAGTGTTATTGGTTAAGTAAAAAAACCTTTTTACATGCATTCTGGTCTATTGTATGTAACAGTCACTTTGTGGGGTGTGGATTTGATTTACAAAGATCTATCTATATGATACGTCGAACAATGTGATGGAATATTTTCGTTGATAACACGATCCGCCCACACAGTTACATGGAAGCCGATATCTTTGTAAGCTTAAAGGAAATTCGGTAGAATTGTGATAAATGTTCGCTTCGTGACAGGTGGCTTTGTACGGGAGGTGGCACACCATATTGACACGTCGTATGAGCGGAACCACGCCATAAACATAGTGAACCAACCTAACCAATTGATTGATTACTTTAAAAGCCTTTTTCATGTGTCACATGATGATGTGTTGGAGTTATTATTTGGTTACGACTTGCCTCGTGTAATGTACTGTTGCTTTTCAAGGACATGCCGAGAAGGTTAAATGAGTCATTTGAGGTTGTCTGGTAATTTGTATAACTTTAAATAAAATACAAAAAGCATACATCTGTCAGTAACATAAAAAACCCCGTTTTCAGTTTTAGTTTCAAACATTAGTGTAAGACCTTAGAACTAACTGCACTTGATCCCCGACAATCAAATTACAGACGATAAAACACACATGAGCTACGGATTGACGTAACAAGAGACAATGACTCGCTATCATCAACAGCGATTGCCGCGGAGCACCGAGTCCGTATCTAATGAAAGCGCGCCACCCTCATCAAACAGGGATTTATGTGGCTTCACGAATTAAACTAGCAGTCGTTGCACTGCGACTGACGACAGCCACGACTGTGCGCTTGTCGCGTGACTCCACGACTATCATACGCCATGCGGGCTCTTATCGTCACACCGGTCGCAGATAACTACGACCTTCGACAAATACAATCGACTGATGTTCGCTACGAATTAACACTTTATTCCCTTTGAAGTGACCCTTACCCAAATCTACTTTGAAGATACAGTCCTCAACTAATCTCTTCAATGCACTACAGATAAATGTTATATAAACTATTTGTTTGTTATCACCACTATACTAATATACGAGCATTCGCAGAACTCCACAATTCAATTTAATAGCAATGATAATAAAATATGTTTTATAGTGAAGACCAATATTTGCACAGTTGAAGCACCAAGCAAACATACGAAGAATAAGAAATTAAAAGAAAAGCGCTCTCGAGAATATGCGTCGAGAGAAATCCTATAAATCTCGTAGAGTTCAATTGCAGGGTAAATACTTTCTTGATAGTCTTCGCTAAATGCAATTTACCCTTGAGAGCAGACTTGAGCTTTCTTTAAGACTACTGCTAATAATTTATACGTGTGTCCGCATTGCAACAATTTTGGGGGGATAAAATGCGCGAATATTGGGGCATTTGCTTTGATTTTTTATGAAACAAAGCTTCGAGGCGTCAGTTTATAATATTCAAAACGATGATGAAAATCCTCAGAATAACTCAACTCCTAAGTGTATAAATATCCAAAATTATTCCCTTTATCATTCAAAAATAATTCATCTACTTAACTTTTTCTTTTATGCTAAAATTCTTTGAAGTCGAGGAAAGCTCCCAAAAAGTAATTTTATTAATTACGAGTCAGGAATTCAACAAAGTTCCAAGCCGGAGAGGTCCTTTTCTTTCGCGGAGCGATCCATTATCTTATGAAGATTTAGAAATTCCTGCGGTGTGCGTCTCGCTCGTTGCGCTGCCGTGCCTCGGCCGCCCTCCGCAGACAACGGATGCTCTCGCAAAAAACCGAGCATTCTTCAACAACTTTTATTAAATTATGTATGTAATATGTACGAATAGCTGACGACAAAGTTGGCATAACATATGTAAAACATAAACAACGCAGTTAAAGCAGGAATTTTCGTTGTAAATTTAAATACCTACTTACGCGTGGGCCTCCCGAAAGTTAATAAATATACGTTTTGGAATTCGCATTAATATGTTAGGACAAAGGCCACAAATCGCTATGTACATATTTCGTTGGAAGGTTCGGCAAGTTGGGCGGCGAGCGGCGCGGCGAGCCGCTCTAAGGAAACAAAGGGTGGAGGGTCGCCCTGACTGCCCCACGGCCATTTTCTCTGTAAATGTTGCCGTACTTCTCTTTGTCGTTTTGTTCGCCGGGAGGTCACGAGAGGGCGCCATAGACAAGCTCATTTACCCTCTTTACCAGAAAACTCGTAGTTGACTCCATGAAACCGCAAGGTTGGCGGGAACAGGTAAGTAACTTTAACGGGTCATTAACATTGTATTATGTTTTATTTGCGAACTCGATCATTATATTAATGAGATTCTCACGTTTCACGTTAAAGTTACTTCGTTTACTTGTTAACTGATATACCTTCATTAAGTTAAGCAATATGTGTGGAATTGTGGATATTTTATCCAACAGTTAATTACAGGTAATGTTTTATTTTATAACAAAGCACACGATTGCATTATTAGGTATAATGCGCGAACAAAGCAGTGAAAGTGAAAAGCTTTTGTAAATGTGAGTCTTTGATATTGAAATAAACTAACTTTCTTATTTCGATTTGTTTGAAGCAACGACGACAGGATTGCATAGAAATTATTGTTTTAAAGTTGAACAATACATGCATTTATGGATGTCGGATGTCGTAGACTAGTGAAGGGGAGCGAGTCTTTGCGACGGAAAAGTCTCATCGATTGCAGAAATACAGTGTTAGGGTGGGGACACACGACGACATCGTCTCGACTTCCGACGGCGTGCTTACGCATGCATAGCTAAGCATGTAAGTCTGATCGCATCCTGAGCCGCGCGCGACGTGCACCTGCACATATAACATATGTAATCGAATCGACGTCAGAATGCGCAGTCAGCCTAATTAGCGTTTTCATCACAATTGTGTCACGCCGCGAACTAACAATAGTCTTAGTTACAGTACAATAATATAGATAGTTATCTATAGTGTAAGTAATGAATATTAGGCGAGGAGTAGCTATCTAATTGGTTATTCTGTTTAGTTACCCAACAAGGTTGATTGAATATTTTACAAGATTGCTTAGCGGACAGGCGGATGGATTTGCTATGCTACATATTTAATTACCATTCAAGTTATGTTATTGAACTAAATTAAGTTAGCAGGAAGATACTGAGTTTCTGGATGCAAACGATCTGATTGTCTCGCCTCTGCTCTTGTGGCTTTGTGTGTTAGTTAAACCTAGTCAGAGGCAATATAGTATCTGCGAAACGTCCTGTGTGGCATGCTAGTATGAGAGAGAACAAATGAAATAATTTGACAATGGGTACCAGCTACGCCTTGTCAAATTCTTACTAAACCTTATTGATAATTTCTTTACAAATGTAGTAAGTTTACAAAAGTGTGATAATTATTACCATTGCTAGAATCAACATACACTGAAGAAAAATGCCATGTAACTGCACACTTCTGCTTACCCCATGGGAATAACAAGCACAACGTTGCATAATACCCTGTGGCATACTTTGCACCTAAGACACAGGAAACTACTAAGTTAAATATACTTGCAGTACTCACTGTAAGTAGGTGTAGCGGACTTAGTATGACAAAACTAGTGTCCCGTTAGTTGTCACCTAGTTAGATAGCGTGAAGCTACTTAATACTTATCTATGTAGGTATGTGTGTCCAGGATGTTATATAATGTGTCTGTATTTCTACTCGAGGTTTTTGAAGGACATGGAATACGTGTAGTGTATACTGTGTTAAACATTGTGGTTACTGTTGAAATAACAAACTTACTACCGGTGTATGTAATCTTATTCATAGGGAAATTACGTTAAAATGTATCAACATCATTGTTATATTTTTAATTGAATCCTATATCCTCAATTCATAGGTTTAACGAATTTTAAAATTTCGATATGACGAATTTGGAACATTTTACTTTGAATTTTTCTAAAATGACATTAGATTTAGATTTCAGCAATGATCGTCCTATTCGCTAAATTTTAACTTTCTATTTCGAATTTTTCAACATTATAAAGTGGCATTAAGATTGAAAAATAAATATCAAAAGATATACCAATTTTTTTACATGTAACATTATTTGTATTTTCTATCAATGAAATGACTTCAGGACATATTATTTATTACCAACAGCCAATAAACCCTTGACGACCAATCACAGATTATCACCTACGTCTCATTCTAGTCAACTGGACTGTTACGTTTGAGTCTGAGATTTAGAGGCTGTGTCGAGATGGAAACGACACATCAAAGGTGCTGGAGGCGTCCAAATATCGCACCCAATCCAATCTGCAGCTAGATTAATTGAAGTACCGGTCACATGCGCAAAATACGTGTGAAATTGTGATGGGTATTGCCATATGTAGATCTGAAATGATTACTTGTTTGTGTTGAGTAAATTATGCTCTTTGTAGCTTGTAATTTTATTATAGTCATAAATTTAGTTTTTTTATTATATTGATGAATTACATAGGTACACAAAACAGTTTACAATTTCTTTTTTTAAAAGATTTAAGGCCGTCACATATCTAGCTATAATTTATGCGAACGTTAACAATTGTTAATTTTTTTTATTAATCCCAATTGTGTACTACTAAACTGGAGAATTGATTGAATTCGTTCATATAAAGCGTTGTTTTTATTTCGAAACTAGATTTGTATCCAGTCAATCCCTGTTAGGTGAACTAAATAAAACTAGTGAAAAAGTTTCAAAACCTTTATCCACTTCTTGATAATAAAAACAGGGTATACTTGATCCATATTTATGGCATGATATGTAAAGCTTTCATATTAGCATATATTATGTTTATTCATTCCAAATCGTAATTGCACGGTACAAGTGCAAACCTTTGCATAATTTCTTATCTCGTTTTCATTCATAAGCCTACAGAGTGTGTGAACGTGTTCGTTGCTTGTGGGTATAGAAAATTTCAATAATCCCCATTGGTTTGCGATGCGATGAGCGGCTCGCACGTGCCTCGGATTACGCGTAATTGATGGTCCCTGTGTCTAATCTCTGCACTTTGCTCCCGTCCCCACGTTCTATTTCAAAAAATATTTTACATGGGCCCCACATTCATTTTTGTAACTAGTTTTCACCCTTGATATCTATATGAGATTATCTTTTTGACTAATTTATTCATTGCGTAATATTACTTGTCGAAGGTTTTTAGTCTTTCACGCCAAATCGATTAAATTAGTTTACATAGTATTTGATTTTGTTTTTATTCAGTGTTATTAGTCCGTTCTCTAAACTTGTCGAAGCAATTTTACTTTTTACGCACGCACAAACGTACACTTTTATTACATGTGTAGATATTTACATTTTACGAGGACTAGAGCGCTATTTGAGATAAGCGGGTAATATTGGGTACCGTACGCAATTTCCCGAAATGGGGTGTCGGATATATTTTAATTAGGTATATGGTTAGTTTGTGCTCACTAAAGTATATAAAATTATGAGAATGTTTGTGTCTGTGTACAGATGAGATTTAATATACTTTTTTACGAATAAAAAACACATTAAATGCTTGAACTGAAGTGCTTGTTTTAAGTAAAGGGTTAATAGAAAAAATAAGAGTAAAAACGTGAAATTTGTGTAGCATTAATTCGTTAATCTCGTAATTTAAGTGAAGCGCTCAGTCGTTGGAGCGCGCGGCGCGGCGGCGCGGCGGCAGCGAACAATTCGCGTGAGCTCCTTATCTGCAGATATTTAAATTCCTGCCTGAGCCTCAAAATAGTTCAAATTAAATGGAGCTTGTAAATTAAGTGTTGCTATCACGCAATCCCGGGGAAATAGCTCTAAGTGGTTTCAGTACGATCTAATATTTTATCTGGCTCGACGTAATGGCTAAGTTAAATAATCTAGACAACATTCCCGCGATATGTAAACAGATGAAGTTACTGAAACTTGGGTTTCAGATTAATTTGTCGATTGCTTGATTAAATACCTACACTAATTTAAGTGATCCCAAACCAGACGGATTTATTAACTTAGTATAAACTGAATTGAATTAATGAAGACTAGAATCATAGTTATATCACATCCATTTACATTTACACAAGCCAAGTATTTGTTCAACCTGTAGTTTTAATGATAACTTGTCATGTTTAGATTCGAATCTCCTTTATTTCAAAATGATTTACTTAGTTCAATATTTTCGTTAATTTTAGTAGAAGTGTTGTTCTGAATAGCTGAATGATTCGTTGATAGAAGCCTTTGTAAATTTTAAAACATGTGTGTACCACCTTAAACTAATATATTAACTGAAAACGTGTACTTACCTACTTTCACATCAAAGGTTACACATACATCACGAGATGTCTAATAGAGTTAGATAGAGTATTCCTTGTGGTATAGCCATAACTCTTCCAAACGTAATGTATAATTTTGTCTGCGATTATATTGCCGAAAAACAAAAATAGGTATGATGAGAACCGACAGACGGTAGCGGGACGTGCGCGGGACGGGGGCGATGCGGCGGCGGCCCGCGATCACTCTCAGGGGCAAACAGCGACGATTGAATGTGAAAATTTAATTCAGGTCATTTTCATCGCAGGAGTAAAGGAATCTATTATTTTTCCCCAAAGAAGACTATTACTCAGCTAACATTTTTTAAATATGAATTTCATAGCGGCGGGATTTCCCTTTATTTATGCAGTTCACGTCAGCTCCAGTGCGCCCGGGTTTCTTCAAGGCTACTTCTATTTGTTAATGTTATCACAAGTGCTTGGTGTAATGCGAAAACTTTTATATTTGTCCAAGTTTATCCGGAAATGTTCGCCAAGATTTCGTAAAAAGCAATGCGTGCATGCATTATAGGAACGAGTCTGGCGAAAATGCGCAGCCATCAGGCTGGCACGACTTTGAAAAATGCTAATTTCGAGTGCGGCTTGGTGTTGAATCTTCTACCGGCAGCATTTAAATGCAACCTAACTTGTCAAACTTCGGCGGCTTACAAATGAACGCTGCTCGGAGGTCCCAGCTTGAATAATTCTAGACCTCGCGAATAAAATATCTCTTTCATTCCTTTAGTTATCAGATAGACCGCAATTTTAAATGACTGGCAGAATATTGAAAGAGAATAAGTATAAGCAAGCTTGGCTGTGTAGTGTTTAAAGTTATTCACAGAAGTACATAAATACCTATCTGCATAATATCTAAGGAAGATATAGAAGTACCAACATTTTATTATTCACATTTACAGACTGAATGCCTACGCGGAGACGTTTAATAACTCAGCCGTCGACGCCTACATGGTATCTCTCTTCGATTAAATTAGTCGATTAAATTTTCATATTCAATCTTGAGTTGTTTACTAAAGGGAAGCTTCGCGTCTCTGAACCAGAAATTTTGATATTTGGATCTCAACTTTATAACGGTATAAATAGAGTTGATAGTAGATTGTGGATGTCTAATGTTTAAATATTTATGCGATCCATGATATTTATAAGAAAAAAACATTCGAACTTGCCAAATATTGTCTGCGTTCTGAGGTAAAATATGTCGTAAAGTAAAAACGCTTCCTGTGCTTGATTTGGTTTCACTTGAATAAAGCATTTAATTTCAGAGTAAAAATTGTATGATAAATTATTATATTATATTAGAACTAGTATTGGGATTTCTAGCTTAGGTAATGTTGTACATTATTGAATCTTTTTACAACATATTTGGGTTAAGCTCGTTTAGTAGAACAAGGTTAGATTTTGTAACTACGTTACATATTTTTACGCAGCCATTCAAGTTCGGGTTGGTGCTTAAAACTATGAATATTATTTAGTATTACCCGAAACATTTATTTGAATATTCATAAGGTAAAATAATTTATTTTAGTAGTGATGCTAATAAAGACTCACTTTGTTTTGAATATTTAGATATTTAGGTTAGTGTTATATCGCAGGGCTTAACCTTGGACCGGCTTGGAAAGTGGTTCAATTTTGTTTGTTAATTTCAGTATTTGATGTAAGGTAAGAAAAATACATATTATAATGTTATTGTTACCTAGTAAACTGTTATCTAAATTATTGATGAGAATGATGAATGATGTTCATTATTATTACGATATCTTTTAATGGCCACCCTTTCAAAATCAATCCATTTTTGTATTGTAAGTTAAAGATTATATCGAAGCACCTTTGAATAGCTCTATTATTCAGGTTGAATACGATTACATATGATAAATCCATTACAAAGATAATCACTATTCAATCGCGTATCAGTACCCATTTTGTAAGCGATTCCGTTCGTACACTGCCATCATTAAGCCTAGCTTCCACGAGCGCACAATTCTCACACTCGCTTCGGAAATTTAGCTGAATCGGAAACTCTAGCTCGAATACGAAACCAACTGACTTTAGGCTTAATACCGGTAAACCCGAACCTCGGTACCTGGTCGTTGTCCCTAGACAGACACTTTAATATATCATAACCATAAACCGTAACAAATTATACCGATATAAACACCGCGGAATAGGAAACGTTACCCGGAAAATATTCATGTTAGGCGCATCCACTAAACCGCGTTTATTTCCTACATAATTTCATTTCGCCTAAAGTGACTCAGAGATTGTAATGCTAATTGAGTTTGTAGAATCGTTGAGTAAACTAAAACAAGGTGTTTAGTTTCATACAGCCGTTGGCTACACACCGTGCCGACTTAACTTTCATTAAACGTTACATCCAAACCCTTTAGCATTATTTCAGCTAGGAATTGTTGTATTTAGTTTTTGTGTGCATACTTAACAGGTAAACAAAGGATTTTATGTAAGCCTCTCAATCTGGCTGACTTACTGAATTACGTTTCAACTTTTTGTACCTCCGTTATGGCTGTTCTCAATTCATCGTCGACTTTCAAAAAATATTAAAATGCTTTCCCTAAAGTTACAAATGACCGCGTCTCTCTGCTTATTTTCAATTTATTCACGTTTCGTTACGGAGAGCTGTGTTAACGTTGCCAAAAAATTTCCAAAGTATTGCGAAACTTACCAATCTGAACGAGTATTTTTAATTCATTTTCTTTCGCTCGGCAACTTTCTTTTATACTCATTCGTAACAACATAGGCACGGTGTAGTTACAAGTTTACTTAGAAATTTTCTTTGAAGGCGCTTAGTTATTATATTTTCGCGGTTTTGTTCATCGTTTTGGGAACTTTATTGTGAAGTTCCGAATTTTGCTCGAATTTGGTTTACTGGAAACATTTATGAAGTCTTTTTCTCGACTTAGAGTATGGACAATTGAATTGGGTTGACATCGACTACTGAGTATGCAATCATTCTTTTATTTTGGTTCTTAAACATATACCTTCGTATCTGAAACAAAAAATCAAAATGGTCTGATCCGATCATACACCGTTGGGCGTTTCGTTCGAAATACCACGAAAACAAGTTTGCAAATAACATAACGTATCTATAGTATTAGTTCCGCGTCCTGCAGAAATGTGATGTTTTTCCATGCATCCATGTTTTTGCGACGTGGAGAGGGATTATTTGAGCAGACCGGTGCCGAGCCTGACAGCCACATTGCGATCAGAACAGAACATCTACTGCAAGTCAACATAAATAATTAGATATGTACACACTTATGCTGGAAAAGTTATTTTATGTATCATACTTATGTATGTATAAAAGTATATGAAAGTTCCTTTGTACCTATGTACCTATATACTTTCATGTAGATGAGGTATAAGTAGTTTAAAAGTGAGATTAGATTTAATTATCTTATGTTATGTAGGATTACAAAGAAGTTTATTGTAGAGTTCTGATTTTGTAGGAGAAGGCAGTAACTGAAGTACAAACAAGATGCTTCTAGTAAACTTTGTAATTATTACACAGGTACAAATAACAGACGCTCACCCAGGTAGAAGTTAACTAACATTAAGTACGCCTTCTGCACATTTACTCATAATGTACGATTGTTTGGCGAAGTAGTAGAGCGGGTTCGATTCGCCGCGGGCCGACTCGCGCCGTACAACCTCAGGCAACGTATACATTTTGTTTGTTATTGTTTAGAATTACCTACCCAAACAAACCGCCTCATAAATTCCAAACTTTCCGCCCTTAACTTTTATACTGACCTATTTGTATAAAGTGTTGAAAATTATTACTTAGTCATAACATAACTGGAACGCCGAGAGTTGGCCAACTTTTACAAGTAAAAAATGTGGTGTTAATCTTGTTTGTAGTTACGATTTGAATATTAATATATTGCTTTTTTATTGTGAATATTATTTTTAGTTGCAGTAATAAAGTGAATTTGATTGATAAATGGTTTAAAGGTAGAATAATGAATATATAGAAATAAAAGAATGGAATTTAGACAACACAATTTTACATAATATAGTCCATTTTGTTTTCACTATACTTAGTACGACTCTTACTTTCATGTTAAGTTGTAATTAATTATGTAATTACAAATAACTGCACGTATAGACAAATCATCACAATATAATTTCATTTCATTCTTTCTCCTTAATATATTCTAAGACCTTTCCTACTTAAAACTATTTGTTTCAGATGAACAGCGTCGAATTTACGGTTCTGAAGGAGGTGAGGAGCTGCCTCGGTATGCCAGCAGTCCACAGCGGCAGTCTTCTCCGTTCCCTCATGAAAGCACCAATAGGCGGTTCTATAGAAGAAACAGGAACTCTAAAGGTAATATTAAGTCGTAGTAATAACAACTACAAGCAATTGTTAGTTCGACCTAAACAGCAAAATATTTTTTAAATAGGTTCGTAGGTATGTACGGTATTGCGAATTATAGCGGCAATGCCCGCTTACCATTGGTTGATCCAGTGGAAATATAGTATTAAGTTTGTTTGTGTCCCTTAAATTTGTATAAATTAATCGTGCCGATTTTCTACATAGGTGAGGAGATATTCAGTGCTGAGCCTGGTGGTACTCTGCAACGTCGACGACGTGCTGACGACTTTCCTCACGAAAACAACGCGCGCAATGCACGACTCTGCCTGAACAATGGTAATATGAAATTAAAATAATATGTATTCATTTATCTGATGATCGCAACAATAACAAATACTGGCAAAAACCTTACTTAAAATCTTATACTGGTTTGAGATGCGGGAGATAACGGGAGCCTACGCCACAAACATATTGCCAAGGCCGCGTAGCATTGTAGATGCTACGCCAATGTCGTAGCGCGTAGCGTGCCCGTAGCGATATTACGTAGTCTGCACCAAAGCCTACCAACACGCGCTTACTTTCGACAGCGTGTATTGGATCAAAGCCAGAACCAATAACTGTAACAATAAATACCACTTTACAAACACATTTTATTCATCGAACATCGTAAGTTTTAACAAGAAAGTGTTCTAAAGCAAAGTAAATTGGCTGGCTACCAACCTACCTGTGGTATTTGCTCAAGAACCCAAATAGATTACCCCAATTACAGTTGTTGTACTCTTAGCAATCGAAGAGTTCCTCCGCCTAACTCCCGGTCCATTATCAGTTGTTAATCGAAATCTAGAAGTGGAAATAGAGTACGGCTTCGTGTTTATTTAGAGCCGGAACTTTATAACGAACTAAAATTTGTTGAGTGATTTAAAGAACCAAGTGTTTCCTGAGTAGATGTAGGGTTTGTGTTTTAATTAGTATTTTATCATACATTAATAATTTGGCTGCCTCGTTGAATTGAATATTGCTTCGAGTTGCAAGTGTGATTGCCGGACAAGGGGTCTCGGGTTCTTTTTTCGGGTCGGGCAAAATATTGCTGTGCTTTTTTCGATTTTCCGAAAATTTTAAAGTAGTAGCACGGAGTCTGGTAACACAAATTGTGAAAAGTGGGTGTACTTTGTACATTGGTATTACGTGTCATAATGTGCACCTCTGCTTATCCCTTCGGGGATAAAAGCCGTGACGATACAAATTAATAATTTGGTAATACACTACAGTTCTGGGAATGTGTCGGTTGGTAATACTATAATTTCCCGTCAATAAAGTTGAAATGTATTCCCGATGAATACATTTCACGCTAAGTAGATACTGAGAATCTGAATAACCAATTAAAATAACAGCACACCGAGTTGTTTAAAGGAAATAATTATCGACCGATATAAGCAGCTTGAGTATTTATATAGTGGCATTAGTATAGTAGAATTATTTTAGTATTTGTACTACTTACTGGCAGAAAAAAATTAAATGTGACAAAATATTTTCAAAATTAATTAAATAAGCATTTTTCATGGTTGAAAGGATAATTATTATTGATGTAAGCGACATTTTTTTGCGATATTAATTTATTTACATATTCGGAATCACCGAATTTATCTCCAACAAATGACGAATATAACTCAAAATCGCAAAAAATCTCTTAGATAAATTACGTCAATACAACGTTTTTTGTTTACAATTTTCCGAGACGACTACTAAAATGAACCCTTGACAAGTGCATCAATAACTGCACCCTGATTAATTAATAGATTATACCGTGCATACTTGCACTCAAGGAATGTAATGACGTTTGTAAGCATTAACAATAATAATAGCGTCGCGAAATGTAAGGCATGCTATACATGTTGTGTCGGATTCCAGTTTAGTTATTGTACACACAACTACACATCGAGCTACACAAAACCAATTTATCTTGATCTCGCTTTGAATAATCTTTCTACACATTCAACGGTCAATTTATACTGGTTTGAATAGCTTGAGTTGTAGCAATGTGTACTTAGGTATTCTGTAGTACCTATTATGAAGGTATTATGGAGGTGGGTGCATGCCTTTGATAAGGATGCCAAGCATAGTTGCTCCAACGCATGTGACTGGCACGTGGGAGCACAATGAACGAAGTGAATTGTATTCATGTTTTGCGAGACGAACATTGTAATGTTATAATCTAATTAAGTGTGCGTTTACGATTGATTTATTGTATACAAGTATGTTTAGAATGGAGTAAAGAATGTTGTTTTTTCTCATAATAGTTTGTTTATCCATAACAAAAGTAAGTACCTAAATAGACAATTGTAGTCAAACAATTTCGTGTTCATTGTGAACGAAATATTTGGTGATTAGGAAGTAAAATGTCCCTTAAAGTGGACGACTGTATAGATGACATACTTTTTTATATTCTATATGTGTACAAAATTTATTTTCGTACCACTAAAGGTATCATCATTCTCATTTATCTTAATTTGATAATTGAATGTGTAAATGAAACTAAAATTTACCTTTATTTTGGACCAGCATCCTCAGGCAATGGTGGCCAAGCGAGTGAACGGGAGTGTGAATCTCCTCCGGAGCCGGCTCCTCCCGAAGTCCCTCCGAGAGGTCCAAGCTTGCATGTCACCCTGCGCCATCGCCCTTGCGAGCAACCGGCCGAGCCTGATCGACTGTACCTGTCTGAAGGTAAGTTTAGAATACTAAGTTACAAATAAAATTATTAAATTTGTGCTTTGGATTTATATAGGGAGATACTTATAGTGTGATTATATTCTAATATTCTTCAATTAACACATTGAACGCCGTAGTGGTCACCGGTGACCGACGTTAGCGGAGGATTTGCGTTCAACAGTTTTCTATTGCGTTCAGTAGTCAAAGACTTAATTTAGGATAAATTTTTATCTTGATACGGTGCTCATATTACCTTTCACATTGTATTTTACATTATGTAAACTACTGTTTAAAATAACCAACAGCTTTTTTATAATTTTGCGTAAATAAGTGACATTCTAGAGGGCTCTATAAATAAAAAAAAAACAAAAGACCTGCACCTACGTATTCGTATTTAAGTAACATTGCAGTGAATGGAAAAAATAAATTGAAAACGCATTTATTTCTGAACAGGTGACGAGCACAACACATGTCGCAATCCGAAACAAACAAAAAAAATACACTTTTTTATTAAACACATTTCATTTGTAGGCGTTTACGTTGGAAATGGACTCTCTCTTGATATACAATAACAATGCTTTTTAATCCTCGAAAGGATAGAGAAAGGTGCACATATCTTTTTCATTTTGAAAAAATCCTAATAATACTTAGCTCGATTTTGAAAATCGAATTCAACCTCGACCAACGAGGTAGACCATTGATATTATAGCGTCACTCTCATTATTTTCCAAAAGATTTCCAGAAGAAGTGGGTAGTGTTTACGTATAAGAACCTAGGTATCTTAACCCTTCAGGGAATCAAAGGTTCGATGTTTGAGCGAGGTTATACTACACTTGGTAAAATTGACTTTCAAAAAGTGTCAGTGCTTAGTGAATGGTTAAATTTGATTTGAATTTTCTTTTGTCTTCTATATTCAACAAAGGACATGACAAATAGTAAAAGTTGTGATAGTGACTGATGTTCATTTTTTAAATAAGCCAAAGGCGAAACAAGGGCAGACGGGCATTATAATATGAAGTGACGACGTTCGGATCATTTCAATATCAATTTTAAAAGAATCTCTATAACTTACCAGTATTTACATTAATAGTATTTTCGTTATTTAAATTTTCATTTAATTTCAATAACTTTAAGGCTTTTCAAGTGACTATTCGAGTGCGCGTTTCTTAAAAATACATAACTTTATCTTAATCTAAATTTAAAGCTTGCTTTTAATATCTTGATTAGAGAGCGAGAATGTTTTTTTAACACTCCTTCACGAACTTGTCGAAAAGGCAATAAATAATATTGAAAGATTCAAAACAAACTATGCAGTAATATAAAGTACGTACCTATGCAATTTGATCCCCAGCCATAGATATGCACTACGTAGGAAAACAAACTTGGTGTACAAACTTTCCTTTAATCTAAGTTTCAAGATAAGGGTTCTATAAAATGTGGTAAAATTTAATAGTGGAGCGATTTTGAGTTAGGAAGAAGTTTCTTGATATTTCAAAATAAGACTTAACTGTTTATAGTAAATGTTAGATATATTCACATGTTTGACAAAATTCATTTTTGGCATATTAATACTAACATGTTTTGGTAATTTGACTTCTAAAGACATAATGCGAAGTACCATAATACTGTGGAACATTTACAGCATACACATCGGTGCGGAGTCTGCGGAGTTGGCTAATTAAGTTTCCGCCGTAAATGTAGAAGCGCGTTAAGTAGGCCTTGTTCTTGTGTTGGTACTTTGGCTGAAGTTTAATCGAATCGCATCGGCCGCACTAGACCGCGCCGGTGCCACCAAGTTGCCTTTCTGACAAATTAGCCACTTGATCTATGCCCCAGGCGCCCGCGCCCCCGGTCTGTATACGTAAACAACTTGGACTTTAATTTCTTTTACTTCTCACTTCGACGGGCTTAGGGTTCTACAGGAAAATGAACATGGATTTATGAATAATTTCATTTTATTTTGTCTCCATTTTTCACATAATGAAAAATTTTAATAATGCTTTTTCCTAGAAACTTTTTTAACCATTCATATTTCTATGAATCGACTTTCAACATTAAAAAGACTCAAGTTGTTCATAGAAATACTTAATCCCGTTAACTTAAAATAGAAGCCACTTCGTAGCACAGTAAATGGCACAAAAATGTTGGGAAAAGACTAATTGTTTACCCAAACAAAGTCTTTAGATAGTACAGAACCCCCGGCGCGGTAAACTTCCTCTTCTCATCTTTCCCCTTGTTTATACTTTTCGTTTTCATTAGCTTCGAAGCTTTTGCAACATTGTAATGAATTTTTTGGCTTACTGAGACCACCTTTCATTGTCCTTTAACATTTTATAGAGTCAGGTTTGTACGTAACCAACCATGGGTCAAATACTAAGTGTCAGTGCCGTGACGAAAGAAGAAAGAAAGAAAGCTGGTAAATTTGATTTGTGAGAGAGCCGGGCGCAGGATGAGTCGCTTTGATGTGGCGGGGCTCCTTCGCCCGCGCCTAACCCGCCTTCTGAAATGGCGCGCACTTACACAGAAACTCTTACCGTAATTTAATTTTTATGATAGCGCATTGTAAGCGCCCCGGAGACTTTCATTTGGATTTCGTACTCCCACTTAAGTTAGGACACTATCACCCATGGAGGACTCCTCAAGGGATGACTCCTTCAACTCTAATAACGACACCTTCTGTGAGTGACATATTTACAAACGTTAAGCCAACGTCGAAGTCGTTCAAGTAGGTAGACACCGAAATGAATTAGGCAAATCTTGATTCAAACAAGAAAATAGCTTCAAAAGGTCTCGAAAGTTTAATGGAATCGAACAGGCCGGGGCCGAAGTAGTCGGAAGTTTGCGCGGGTGACAAATTGGGCACTTGACCCGCGCGCCGGCCGAGCCTCCCACTGCTTGTTTCTCGAGGACCGTAATAAGTTTAACTTAAAGTAAACTATATTCCATTCCCTCTAATTTGCTGTCGCGCTACGTTCCTGCGATACTTTTTACAGTCTCAAATTAACATTTCTATTTACGCCGCTAAAAGTAATTCCAGGTGCTCTATAATTCCACGTTGTCGTTCTGATTCAACCCGACGTTCTTATTAGTTAGGATCGCTAATTCATTTGATTTAACATTGTAGTGTGGTATGAGACGAAAAGTAATAAGGAAAAGGAGTATTTGTGGATGCAATATTATTTCGTAAGAGGAGCCGGAATCTCGAGTCTGGATTCTTGCTTGGAAATTGAAACCTCCTCGGAGATTCGCTGTAATTTAATTTTTACGATGCCGTATTGTTAGAGCTTCCCAGAAGCGGTGTTTGCTGTTAAAACTCAAAACAGTCGACTTTAACTATTATTATAATGCTCTCACTTGAATTATATGAGTTTCCACCTGTACCGAGCACCGAGAGCCGAGTACATAATGTTTGTTTTGTTAATGCGATACGTTGTTATTGAAGCTAATTGGAATCAGTGTGTTATTATTAGACAATGTCATAGAGACTGTGTACGAAAATTGTTGATTATTTACGAAATTTGATATTATGTTTTGTCAAGATACCTACTATATCTGTTAATTAGCTTATTGTATTTATAACACAATAAATTATTTAGTTCTTACTAATAAGTAATACTATCCGATGTGTTTACTTCGATATTGGCCTCGATTGTTGTCTAATTATTGGTTTCATTCTACTAATAGAAATAAGCAAGTAAACAATATCATGATAATACAATACATGACTGTAGGCTTTATTGTTTACGTAATAAGGCCTTGTGCTATCATTATATACCGCAGCCGCTTTCTACATGTTGCCGTGTTTATTTCTTCTTCTTGATGGTGATATAAAAATGTTATTACTTCGTATAACATTGCGGTAAAATTGATATAACTCTAAATGTTCTTTGTTGACATTATTTTGTCTCATTTCGTTGTTTTTCTGGTAAAGTATTTGTTGTAAAATGTGAATAAAATAGGTTTAATTTTAGTAATAGGCTTCATTTTAATGCTATGTAGGTACTTGAGGTTGGTTAGAGTCTCGCCTAACGTAGTGTATTTAATGAGAATCATAATATAAATTGTCCACCTCTGTTGAATGAGAGGCCCAAATCACTAGACCTGAAAAGTAGACGATAACAATGGTAGAATTAAATACAGAATTTGAACATGGCCAAATTTTCTTTAAACGTTCATTGGTTCGTGCTTGGAGGGAAAAGAAAGCGTTTCAGTAGATTTATCTGCGAGATTTAAATAAACAACGTAAGTAATATCTGCAGCAGTAAGCATATTCATAAACTTTTAACCGCTCATAAAAATGTCGTCGTTCGAGATCAAATCCGACATTGTCGTGTCGTGAGTGCGAGTGGAATGTTCTCGATTCCCTGCTCGCGAGAGTTTTAAACATCCCAGTCCGGAAGGCACTTGAGTGCTCATAAAACACTCATACCAGTATCCGTATAGATTCGTGTCTACTTGTGTTATTTGCCTCACTCCGAGTGACTTGATACCAGATTTATTGGATCGTCAATAATATTTGCGCGGTTAACTTTAGCCAGATAAAAAGTTATAGTCCTTTTTGTTTTGATGTTTTAAAGTGATAAACATACCATTTGTTTTTAAGGAAAACACGCTGTATCTACTTCTCCGTGTGGGGGACGCGTGGAGAAAACACCAAACAATTCCATTTAAAAAAATCCTAAATATTAACAATATTTTTCCTTGTCTCGAAAATGCTTTGTTACGATACTTTAGTTTAAATAAAACCAACCAACAATATCGTTGTCGTATCCCTAGACCTAATAGAATGTCAAAGATTGATTGGCATTTTCTATAGAAAAGCGGATAAGGAAAAAGGCGCGTCGCGTCGTGGCATGTTGTCATAAAAACGAAACTCACGATGTAACAACAAGATGTAGGTTCGTACATTAGGAGATCGCATGAAGTAGTCCACAGTTATAAATAGTTGAGAGACATTATTCAAGTAACAAGCGAGTGTGCGATACGTCACACTAAGTTGGAACACTTTAAAGTTTTTCCGCGTAGCTCGGTGCAGATCCGTCCGCGGGAGAAAGCGGGATAAATGATTGATGGCGGACCTCCAAGTATAAACTCGATTATCCGTTGAGACGCGAACAACTTACAAGTTTTGTGTAACGATGGATCAGGATTATTTCAAACTTTCCCTCACGGGAAAAAATCGACTCATGACAATCATATTTGACTAGAATATCAATGACAGTGACGATGACGATTTGTTAAATCGTATAGACAGATGTTAACATGGCTAGTGTCTTATTTAGTTGTCTCGTTTTATTTTGTTTTAACTTTTTTGTGTGTTGTTTGTCATGTAGTATTAGTATTACAGCGGAGTTTGATTTCTGATTATTGTTAGTTTTTTCATATCAAAATTTCAATAACATATTATGCTTAAAATGACACCATTACTGCCGTATGTATGGGTTAGGTAATCATTAAATGACTCTGAGTACGGCAGGTTATACGAATTTAATATAGAAAACATTATCTGTGCCAATCTTTTAAGAAAGTAAATGGCGTTATATGTTATGAATAAACTAAACGACATTGAGTTTGAACTTTGGTCATTAATTACTTTCATCTATTTTTTATGCAAAAAAGATTCGTCCTCATTAAAAAGATATTGTGTTCGTGAAATTTTAACTAAAGTACAAGTAGGTACTATTGGAAGAAACCGTTGCCACTAATCAGGCCACATTGAGGTTTTGGACAAAATGCTAAAAGTTTCTTGTAGAATAAAATTTAAAATCTGTAAATTTGATCACTTTTGAAAATTAGTAACAGAATGCGCCCTAATGACGAGCCGGAGTGAAAACGTAAAACCGTAGGTCGAGCTCCAACTTCGTTGAATTATTAAATTTTCCAATTTTCGGCACGAGCTTGTACGACGTACCTAATAACATTTGTAACTACTAGCTGTACTAACTGTATATTGGAATTTTATTGACATTGTACCTGTTATAAGTTTTTGTCGATGTTACCGTTCAAATAGTAACTTTTGTCGAATTGGGTTGGCGGAAAAATTGATTTTGTTTTCGATTAAAATGATTGCTATATCTACGGCGTCATATGTCGAGATGAATATATGCACTTAGACATGTAGGTAACCATTGTTTTAGTTACCATGGTAAATAGGTACCGTATATATCTTTGTTAAAATAATTTTTTTAGAGTAATAGTCATTGTAAGTATATCCTCAAGTAATTACGTGAAATATTGTTAGCCGTGATAATATAAATAAACTCTTTGAGGACTAAATCACAACCGGTTTGATGGTATAATAAAGGGATGCTATTGAACGTTAGCAAATAGTTCTGTCAAAATATTTAATAACAGTAATTCCATCAAGGGTTTAAAATGACCGGAGCTTTGGTGGTGCTCATCCGCACTTCAATATTAGTTTGTTCTAGAGGGACGGACGGCGGGCGGCGGCGACGAAGCAAAATTGTTTCGCCGTTTATTATTCCGAGTTTTAATCAAGAAAGAAACTCGTGTCGGTAGACGGCGACGTCTGGGAAATATCCGAGATGTCGCCACTGTGATCCACCCCGTCCACATTAATCGTGTGTAAAATATCCAGCAAAAAGCTCATTACGAGCTAACTCGTTTCTCTTTCTGCGCTGGACTGTGTTTACGACCAACTTTGTGGTAGTTACACTAACTGCAGACTGCTGCGACACTGTAATACTCAACCTTATAACAAACACCTTCAACATAGTGTTTATTATGAAAATTTCTTTACTGGAATGAATGGTACAAACTTCTGTGGTTATTGCCTTTACTTCGGTACTGTAGTGTTCGAGTTCATGTTATCAATTTTGTTTATTGGTAACTGAACATCGGGTTTATTTCGGGAAATATGTTTCCAGAGAGATCACAACGTGCGGGTGAAATAACAAGCAATACCAAAAATAAATTGCATATTTTGATAGAGCGTGCGGCGCGTCACTCAGGTGGAAACTAGGAATGTTGGCATATGTAGGGGCAGGAGGTAGTGTCTCGACACACCCGCGCCCGCGCGCCCTACTGTCGCTCACAAATGCGATTTATTTGGGCTACTTTGCAGACTCCATTTTGTTATGTTTTCGTATTCGCTCATCTAATTCGGCGTGAAGTGCAAAGGGGATTGTTTTTATATTGCTGATGTTAAATATTTTTGTATTTTATGGTATTGGCAGACTATTTATATATATTTGGAAGTTTTTAGGGCAAAGATTGTTCTATTTCTGGTAATGACAAAAATCAATAGCTCCCTATCTATTCCGGTCATGTCGCACAACAAAGTATCAGCCGGTTGCGCTACTCTCATTTACACTTAATCCTATTTGATATATTGGGCCATTACGAGCGCTGTCCCAGCTCGCTACTTGCTCAGATTCTAAGAAAATACCAAGTAACGACGCCAGTATACCTTTATAGTCGGACAGTGGTGCTGATATCGGAGACGACAGGCGGCGGTGGCAACCGAACGACGTTCACCAAAACGGCAATACCCATTCCCGGTGCCAATGATCGGGAACAATGTTTGTTCATGTATATGTAATATAAACAATTTACACACAAATTGAAGATACGAAAGTAATATTGATTGATGACCCAATTTATGGTGTTCCCGAACTGGAATGTGCTCGTTTCCTCGGAGAGCCGCATCTGAATGACAGTTTATCGTTCATTCTTCTGGGTACGTTTCTCGGAACCTTAACAAATTGGATCGCACTTATCGGAAATATAATACGTATCATAGTTAAGTGCAGGGCTGCGCCGGCAGAGTGTGCACTACATGTCTTTCATGTAAACGCTTCACTTACCGGCAACATGATATAAATTGTATTTCTAGTTATCTTTAACTGAACACTTTCCGATTCGATGTCTAGCTCTTGTGATTCTTCGTCGTGTCTGCTATTTACGAGTCGGATAGATGAACATTAGGGTTGCCAACTTTGTGTAAAATTGGAGTAGAAGTTGAGAAGTTGTCATTGTGGCCCTAGACATTCGCGCACGACCTGTTTTTATAGTCTTGAAGTTTAAAAGACAAGACAAAGTATGTAACAGAGAAAGTCCTTAACTAAGTAGATATTACAATACTCATAGAAAGCAGTAAAATAGGATATTGTACCGTTTTTTTTTTAATTTTCCGTAAATGTGCTTCAAATATTTTTTGACAAAAATAAAATACGAATTTCATTGTTGCGGTCTTTACCGTATTTTATCTTCATAAAATTTCTAAAAAATAAAACTCAATAAGCGTTATCAAGTTCCGGTATCAATCTATTTTGTTTGCACGTTCGCCTTAATAAAGGGGGGGAGGGACTTAAAAGAGGGACTTTAAAAGTCGGTTTTAAACGTGATACATTATCAAAGTGGCGTTGCTTTAGAGCTTCTTTCAGTATCGTGGAGCGAGCCGCGGATAATGATTGATGTGCCGCCGCGCGCCGCGTCACACGCTATCACGTCACACTTTCACTTTGGTACACCGAAAATATTTTACACATTCCGTGCCAAACGTCGGGTGAAATGGAAGCCGAGTTACTGATGTACACTAATTGTTGTATACAGATTTTTCTCCATGGTTCAAATGCACATGTTTAGGTAGTCGTTTAGACATTCCAGCGATATGTCTTGGAACCAATGAACTACGCAATATTGCACACGTACAAACTTTTTATTACACTTCTTTAATAATGTTGCCTACTCGCGCGTCCCTACATCGGGTGCGTCAGTCTGTCTGTTGCTGCAAACTCATAACATCATAAATACGATTCGAGGAGAAAGTTTCCCGACATGAATCCGTGTCTGTTTGTACATCATTTCCTTATTTCAAAATATTCAAATGCAGGGTGGATCGCTCCGCGAGTGGATATATCACACTGTTAGATTCAGCTTTGAGGAAAACTTTAAAGAGCCGCAAAGGTTCATTTGAATGGAACTTGGTGTATAATTTGCATACTTATTTACATTATCTCTGCAGCACACAAGTGGGGCCCTTTCATTATCAAATTCGCAACACAGGGGCGACGGCGGGCGGTGCGCCGCCTGAATACAAACTCCAACTTGAAAGTGATTATCACCGAATTCCAAGCAAAAAATATCACCCGATTAGTGACGCAATAAAACTACCAGCAAGAAGACTAACGAAATGTACAGAGCAGTCAAAGCAATGCTACGAAGTAGTTTGTTTAGTAAATACATTTCTATTTTAGAAAAATGAGCTACAAATAAAGTCGCTTACTAAGAACATAAATCAAGCAAAAAGTTATCCTTTCACTGGATACTTTTAAAAAATAATATAAAGGACTTAGTAAAAGAGATCTTTTATTTTTAGGATATCAAATAGCAATTTGCCATAACGAATCCGAAGGTCTACGAACTCTCGTAGCGGTGCTACGTCTTGTCTGCTACGGTGCGCGGTGTATTATAAAGTCAGAATAGTGAGAGTTGGAAGGTTAACGAAGCTTTTTCTCGAATTGAGATGCAATTTCATCCATTTTTTGTGAGTTTGAGTTGAGGGTCGTCGCTGTGGAGATAATTAAATTCAACCCTTCACTGTGCAAAGCAAAGGAAAGTCTCGTAAATTAGAAAACTAAACTGCGGATCTCACCCCGGGATTCAATTAGCTCCTAATCATATCTGGAGGGTGTGAGCAGATCGATCGAGACTACCCTTCCGTATACATTAGCTTGTACATGACGTGACTCCAAATAAGAGTATTTTTTGTAACTGCGTGGTAAGTAGTTATTATTTATATTTATCACTACATGCGCTGTTTTTTGATGACTACAGGAACGTGGCATTTTATTTATTGAACAAAGCAGTAAATCCTTTTATAAAATGCAGCCCCGATATCAGCGGTAGAACGGAGCGGCACCTGCATGTATCGTCTATTAAATAAATGTAGCAAAGTGAGGTTCATAAAAGTATCTTTGTTGCTGCGAGTACACCCGGAAACGATACCAATAGCGAATGCACTTCAACGAGCTCACATTTCCGATCCCTTTTCAACCGCCTCTCGAACGCAGGGCTTCTTTCATAGCTATCTGTCGCTTTTCTGAAAATTTTTACCAACTCGTTCAACCGTGAACCGTGCATCGCACTCGCGTCACGCCGTATTGCAAACTTATACGATGGCAGTAATGCGCAATTGTACACTGTACAGGTACACTCAAATATTGTATTTCTGCTTTTAATTTATTTAACGTTGTGAATAGAATGTTCTGTTATGTTTATACTTTCAATAGTCGGGTTCTTGCACTGTAAACACGTCCTACGGTGACGAAGTACAAGAGGCAAACTATTTAGCCGCCGCACATAGTTGAAAAGGAACGTATTGTTATCGCACGTCGTTGCCCAAGAATGTGAACGACAGAAAGTTCTGCGACGATTATACCACGCAAACTATCACGGAACACCAAACTATTGACCTGAACTCCAACATAGACAGCTTTTAATATCATGAAATTGCCTCGACATCATTTAGTTGCTGCAAATATTACTTTAATCCCACAGCAATAAAGTTTAAGCGTCTGAGCTTGCGGGGAATGCAATAAAACCTTTAGAAATTAAAGGCGTGCTTGTGAAATCTCTGTCGTTTCTTTCTAACCAAGGTCAGGCGGCGTATGAGTGGAGTGTTGTCTCTATTGCGTGAGCGTCGCGTTTATATTGCGAAGGCGGCTGCAAGACGACGCCGATGAAAATTCTTGGTACCTCAGTGTTATCTTATGAGGCAGGTTTACGTTTAATATTATGTTATCATGTCAGAAATAAAATGATAGCTGAGGGTTGGTTTAATATAGTTTATGAACTACGAATTCAAATAGAATGTTCTCTCATGTGAGCATATATTGACGTCTTTACAAGTTAATATCTACAAGTGAGGTTTTCAGAAGCGAATAGAGACGTAATATTATTACATTTAACCGGCACTTGAATCTAGTTTTTCCACTATATATTTGAAGTAATATCTTTTTTTCAATTGTAAAACGCTACTTCAACTACTTTATTTATACATACAGCTGCTTGAGACGAGAATTCAATTACTGAAGATGTTCAAATCTTTTCTATTTTAGCAATCGTGGCTAGTGCCATCAATCAAGCTGGGTTGCTATTTGATAATAGAACTTTTCTTAGTCACGTCTATCCGCCATATATTTTACCAGGCTGACAAGACCTAGCTTCGAAGTGTTTAACAGTTCGTTTTTTTACTGCGGCTATCCCCCTGAATGTCCTTACCCAAAGGGCGGGGTTGTCGTCCCAGTAAAAGCAGGTTTATGACTGACACGTGCCGAATCGAAGGATGGCGACCAAGCCTACCATATTGATCACAATAAAAACTCACAAAACTTAGATATCCAGACGTGTGCACAGTATAGTAATATTATTAAGGTTATTTGTTGAAGAAAATAATAATAAAACCAGTGAATAGAAGGGTATATTAATATAATAACATTAAATAGGTAACTAAATGATGTAAAGTATTTTATATAGCTTTAACTGTAAAATTATGCATAATATTAAAAAAATATTATTAGCTCCAATTAAATTGATGATAACCACACCACACCACACCACACCCATCTTAATAATGGGACTTATTATGTAGGTTTCTGTGCAATACATGACCGACATAATAAATTCAAATATTAATAAATCTGGACGTATGAATTAATTACGGAATAAATATAATACAAATCATGTTGTAACTGTTTACGGATTGATGTTAATTTACTGAACAAATTATAAATTCATGGAAATGTTTATTTAACATTTCATGTTTTATTTACGAAATAATATTATGGCATTTTATTATTATGTATGTTTATACGTATATAGGAATAGGACAAGGTTTATTTCACATAATGATGTCATATTTATATGGGAACAGTAACGTGTATTTTATATTGTTTACAGCGCGGTTCCTTCAGTCTGGCTTCTTTTGTATTTATTGGAGACTACAGTCTAATTGACACTTTTTCACATTTCATTAAGTTGAACACTGTCTGAGTGCTATGTGGCTTGGAAGATATTGCGTTAAAATAGACTACATAACACGTTACTGTTTCTTTTAAATTCCTCTAATAAAATAATGTTTACAACTTTCGTGTTAAGGTGCTAAGGAAACAATTTTCTATACAAAAATTAATAATGGAGCGAAAAACATGAGTACAACAAGGTCCACGGCCAATTTAGTAATAATACCAAATCCATCACGCTTTCGTCGGCCGGTGAAAAAAGCTATCGGTTAAGTTTTTCCTGTTATGATATTAAATGCGTTGCGCTATATTTGTCAACAGCAAAGAATGATGGATCGTTTATAATTTATTTCTTCGTATGGATGCCTCCCGCTTTACAAGCAGCGTCAGCAAAATTGGCTCCTTGGGGACTTTTTCTCCAATTATCGGTGAACGTCGGGGTCGGCATTGTTGATCGGTATAAAATACGATACGAAAACCTGTCTTTGTGCGCACGAAAGTATATTAAAGCGATAAGGGTAAACAAATTGCAATACTTGTGGGCCTTATTACCCGTCACATCAATCATAGAGCCCCACAAGTATACGGTTACGTTGCTAACGTTTCGTTTCGAGTATCTCAATCGCGGTGCTCACGACTCGCGAGTACCTTGTGAGATTTTAATGGGTTTAGGGAAATTGTGTATCGTAGGCCCAATTCTAGAAATATTGGTTTTTATGTACTTTTTCTGTTATGATATTATTATATTATGTCGTTTTTACGACGAAATTAATCGTAACATAATGCTTATGTTTATCGGTTTACCATCCATTAACAGATACTTAAAATCTTAGAAAATCTTCATATTTAACAAAAGAATATCAAAGCCTATTAGATTTAATATAATACAAGTATGTGTCTTCCCCGTGTAGCCATTTCCTTTAACATAAATTCGTCTTCCCAAGTTTCTTTCTTCTGTTATTAGCTCAAATGTTTCTCAAAGAGTCTGCAAGTTATACATTCGTATCTGCGCAGGTAACTATTCCGGCGACTACGTCTGTCGTCTGACCGCCGCTAGTCAAGGAAATTAGGTTTTCGAAGGGTGATGCTATCTGCGGCCAACTGGATGTGGCATCTGCCTTAGATGTCTGAGGTGCTAGTTTGTTCATATTTTGCAATAACAGTATATTGTTATTCAAAAGTGTGCAATAACAATAAAGTCCTGTTTGTGAAGAAAGTATTTACAATAACCGCTACGAAAGACAAGATAAAAGCAACTTATCGAGACAAGAGAAAAACGACGAACACAAAACTCTATTAATATCGCGTTTAATCATGGCTGCCATAACAAAAAGACAGGACTAGACTTTATGAGCAACCTGTTTACAGTAGCAAATAATAAAAAAATGTAATCGACGGCGTGACGTCACAGGCCAGTGAGCCGGAGCGAGCACGCTGCCGCCGCCCGCAACGCTCCGCAAATACGAGAGATAGCCTCGTCCGGAAATTCAATCAGCTAGCACGGAGATTCGATCAAGATTGGGGTAATTAAAATACCTAACTTTTTACCTAAACACACCTTTATAAACCTAATACTAACAGCACAGAGATTCGCGATCGAAACGGAAGTAATACAGTTTCATTTACGATTCCAATTCCAACTTTGATATCGATATGATTGCCAATGCCGTTGAGTGCTGAAAAAGGTTTTATTACGTACTCGTAACACGTTAGAGAATATAGATGGATTTGACTTTTAATTACGATGCCGGTATCCCACACGGGTCCGATAGTTAAAAGGGAACGTGAGACCGAGGTGGCTCTCGACTTATTTATTGTCCACTATAGAAATTCAATATGGAGTCGATCCGACGACGCGGTAGAAGGTAATTAAAAATACGTCACTCGCAGCCGACCTTTCAATTCGTGCATATGTCGAAATTGGGAATGAATCATTTCCCGTTTATATTTCTACGTTACCGACGGTGCGGACTCCTATTTATTGTTAGCTGATGGGAAAATACCGCGGCTTTTTGTTAACTGCGGTTAACGAATAAATATGTCGATAGGTGTCGCTATTGTTGTCAAACATCCAGTGTGTTCGCATTTCGTATATTGGTAGTTACTGGACTGTTATTGTTGTGCAATGATCAAACGCGATGCTGCAGCACCTAATCAGTTTGATTACTCGTCTTGTTTGCTTGGCGGCTGGCTGGACGGTTAATACCATCAATGAGAGTTTATTACGACTACTAAATTTGGCATCGAGTTAGGTGTGGACTAGTGTTAGCAAATTATAATCAATAGTAATTTCTGAATTATGATGTGTAGTCCGTTTAAGTTAGACTATTAATTTATTTTTATTGCTTTTGTGTTTAACGCCAATTCTAAACAACTAAGTTTGTGTCGGTTTTCAACATGCTAAGCATTATTATAATTTTTATTATAGAATCTCCTCACACTTTGTTGAAAAGTAACTTTTTGGGCATCTCCATATCCTTTGGGAAAAACAAGGTTGATATAATACCGTGTTTTGTTATGAAAATTGATATAAAGTGAGTTTTCTGAATACGATGAAATCATAGAGGGACCCTTGCAAATTCGGGAGCGATTGCAATTGCAAGGGGCGGAAATTCGATGATTTGATCAATGGGGATGGATGTTCCGTGTTAGTTATCAGGCCACTTTAGGCGTGGAGAGCCATTCATACTACGTATCTACATATAATTGATAGAGGACCATAGAGATTGATACTGTCCAATGCGTGCACTAGTATCAAAATGTATTTTTCTCAGCTATCTGTTAATCTCATTCACAGTTGAAATCACAATAATTTTAACCAACTATTTTTATTAGTTTTCTAAATTATTTTTATGACTTACCTCATTAAATCTTAAATGTCTGTGTGTACTTTATAAGTCTAAATCATACCTATTTTTAAATAGTATCTATATGTTAAACTATAAAAATCTTGCGTCCAATTTATCTTTCTATGAACGTACATTTAACATGATTAAGAGAATTCATTCATTCATTCATTAATATCGATCGAATAGTATTGTTTTGTCCATTATTTCGTCACTAGGGACATGTCTTATTATTCACTGAAGGGCAACGTCTATGTTTTGGTTTACGAAATTAACTTTAGGGTACAACCCTGAAGGGGTATATCCTGGCTTTGCAAGGGGACATGCAGATTAATGGTGTTAATAAAACACATTCGTTAATTGTAGACAGTAATTTTGTGATTTAATATTTAATAACAAGGCGTTTGTGGGAACCAGTCGGGTACTATAATAATTTTAATACATAATTTACGAAATTAAAGTATAATAAATAACTCATATTTCGTGGTGTATAAAGTACACATTCTTGCAATAAATTGCCTTAAAAAATTAAAACTCATTTCATAAATTTATTAAGACTAAAGAAATATTAAAGCGGGTGTGGTCGCCGTATGAGTTACGTGGCTGAGGCGAGGCAATAACTTGGAAGTACTGAATGACCTGAGGTAATACATTAGTGGGGGCACATCTGGTCATCGCCGACGAGTGCTGCGACCTGATTTATTCTTCGTATCCATCACTGGGCCGCGTACAGCTGAGGCGTCTTGTCTCCCCTCTTTCACTTTAATCGTTCCGCACTTTTAGAATGACCCGCTGTCTCGTGGCTATCTGCTAAAATGTATTGCATTTGGGCAGGCTTTTTGTCTTTCCTCAAGTCCTTTACATGTAGATTGTGTTTGTTCCTTGCAACCTTTGGGGCTTTATATATTCGGATGTTATTTACTGATGTTACTAACTTGTATACACAGCATTTGTTTAAAGTTAAATGCAAATACTTTCCAATTGAACTGTATTCAATAGAATATATAAGACCGGCTAGACAATACGAATGAAAACATTCAAAACGAACGCAAAAGCAAAATGAATAAATGCATGTTTCGTAGATTCACCTGTCCGATTAAATTCCCGGCGGCCAGCGCCCCAGTCTAATTTAGCGTTAGTGGCACAAATTCGTTTAACATTTAAATTATATTCTAGCTGCCGATTCAAACAACTGTGTCCTGAATTAATAATGTCGAAAATATTTAGTGGCACACAATTTCGCTAGATTTTCAGATTGCAATTTGCATGTTAAACGTCAATCCGGCGGCGATGCGTTGGGCCCTATCACTGAATATTAATGCGACTACGAGATTTTGTTTTACTTTGTGGAAATTCGATTATGATGCAAAGTAGGTGACAGAGCAGACAAACTAACGTGTGACGCAGAAGCGACACGCGACGCCTCACTCACTGTTCTCGGCCGTCAAAGTCACTAACTTAGTGACGTTCAAATCTTAGAGGATTTGCTTTAATGAAATTGTTTATTTTGGCAATATGCAAAATGAATTGTATTTGTTATTGTTTTACTAAGAAAGTTTCAATTTACTTGCGGCTAATACTAAGTAGTTTTCTATCCCTAGTCTATGTACAGTCAAAATTATTGGGACACTATTTACAATGAAATCTCGTATATTAAATACAGAATACCCTAATTGCATAAATTTAGCTGAATGAAATTGTGAAATTAATAAACGTTTTATGTCATGTCGAGGCAACGTTTTTAATAGGCAGACAGATAGACATTAATGCATGATGTCCGGGAAATGAAAGTGAAACATGCGATGTTAAAACTTTGTGAAGCTTATGGGAGCAACGAAGTTTAAATGCAGCTTGATTATGATAGATTTAACATTTAATTACTTTGTACGTATAGTTTTTAATCGTATTGTTTATGTTTGCTAGCCTAAAAGAACTATGAAATGATTAGAAGAGGGAGTCGAGAAAAAATACGACGTAAAGAACATTATCGGTTTGGAATACTTTCTATAATACTCAATAGATACGCAAAATTAAAGGAAAACCTTGAATCTTCTGTAACATGAGGTATACCTATAAATCATTCAATTCAGACCAAAAGCCCTGATTGACCTCCTTACTTACGAGTAGGTATACGCAGTACCTGGATTTGATCATACATTACATCTGTCTCTTCTATTTCTTTGAAATGGTTGAAAGAACGCAAATAATTCCCATATATTTATGTATATGGGCGCGTGAAGGTCTTACAAAGTCTTGTGGAAGTTGAAATATTAGTACATAACTTATTATCATATTCTTGAGGCATACCTTCGCGTATCTCACGGTTGCCGTATTAATATCACACGAAATGCTAGCCGATATATTGGCCAAACGTATTGGTTTGACTTGGTGCTATTTGATCTATGAGTATTCTGCTAGTTTAGATATGGAATATTAAACCAACATATTGATATAGGCATACGTTTATTTTAGAGGTTCAAGCAAGGTCAACTGATAACATCTTCAATGTTTGGCATATAGGTTGAAATGCTTTAAATTATTATTAAAGTTACAGTATACATGATTTTTGTCTGGTAAGTTAAATTAACTGTATTTTTACACAAATTTGTATACTACAGAAGTAAAATGCATTATACGTCTCCGGGCGCCCGATGCTACCGAAAGATTGGCCTTCAACAGTTTTAATAAAACGTCTATCTTATAAATTTCCAATTATTGTGAACAGATTGCAACACAACTCAAAGTGAAATAAATTCTATCGGTAATACTGCTCTAACACCAAAACGTTTAATAAAGTGTGCTGGTGTGATTTTTTCTCGAGAAACCCCCCTAAACTACTCGTAATGGTGTTTGCTCCTCGGAGGGAGAGGTCAACTACTATTTAATCTAGCGTGAATGATTTATTGATGTTTTGAAATACCGCTGTAGGTGAAGACACCGTGACCCCACCATAAAAAGAAATAACACCACCTCCAAAATCTTTAGGGAAACGAAAAACATAAAGATTTTTTAATGTCTCCATTAAAAAATGAAATTAGTGGATATAATTAAAATTAATCACGGGTGTAAGACGGCATGGACGCCGAAGCTTATAAAAAGTGAATTTTTTGTGTGTTGATCAAAATATACGCGTCTCTTAATGAAATTACGCAAAAGTTTAACCACCTGTTCCGAGAGGGATGAACACGGCTCGTGGGTGGTTGGGGTGCGGGGACAACACTCGCTCTTGCCGAAATTTACCTACTTGCTTTAATTAGCCTTGTGTAGGCTTACGGACGGTCATTTTTCTTGTTTAGGCGTAATTGATAAAGGGCGTGCTAGCCCGAGCCGACCACATCAAACGCTGCACCCAACATTCCGGTGTTTACATGCCGACCACAATTAATGACCTCTTCAATAAACAATACACAAAGCATTCGACTATTGAATTCAGCATAAAAACATTTTACAAAGCATTTTTAAGTCGTATTTTCAATTTGCCTAAACGTTTTAACGCTTAAGTATATCATAGCAGCAAATACGTGCACGATAACATACTTTCGTATAAAATTTACATATAGCCATGCTTTTAAGTGGATTGAATGAAAATATTAACAAATTGGCCTGCAGCTGGATTAAACAGTAAATTCTCATATCCTCGTATTAACGTTTCCCCTTCAGTGAAGGGTGACTGGCCCTGTGGCACTACGAAGGGGATGCAACCTCAGCAATTGCGTTAAATCAGCAGCACTATTGGATTAATGCCGTACCTAGACGGCAGGTAGGTACACTGTAATGTTACCGCTGCAACTTTCACTCCATAAATCACTGTATACCTCAAGCCTCACCGGCAATCGTGTCTACAGATACGCAAATAAATTTAGTTGTAAGTTTTCTCGGAGTGATCGATAAGGTCGAATGATTTGATTTGGTCGTCGAAGGCCCGACTCGACGAGTTTCTTTTTGAGGGAGGCGCCCGTGCCTACAGAACTGTCGCAAGACCAATATTGCCAAGGAAATTAGTTTATGTAAAATGTAGAACAGGAACGAAAAATATCCAAAGGAAAAGTGTAGAGGGAATATTGAAATCAATTCAGTTTGCCTGTTACTCCTGCGTTATAAGAAGTCATCTTTCAGAAATAGAATTACAATGAAAGGAATCCGGAGACTTTATTTTTACAGACGGAATATTTAAAGTGAATTAGTAGGTAACTGGGTACGGTGAAGGCACTATACGAGACGTGACGTAAGAGAAGTTTATTCAAATGTACGCAGACCTTCTTGATGCGTTATTTGCATAAACAATTAAAATATCAATTGCTCAGTAATCGTTTCGGTGAACCAACAAATTTCAATTAAAGCTCTAACTGTGGATGTGGAAAATTCATGCCACATTCGAGTTTAATTAAAATTTTCATACATAATACATTTACTGGCATACATTTTGGCACGTGTGACGTCCATTTAGTGATCTTTGCTGGACGACGAATTGTAACTGTTATGAAGGTAATAAAATTTAACTCTGTCCATGATAAAATGAGGTGGGTACGGTAGTTTATAATAAACTGAAGGCTTACAAAGGGTGGCACGTGGTTCATTATTTCAGCCTGCATAATAATAAGCATTCACAAATAATGTGATGCGCTATTTGATCGGTTAATTTTCACGGACATGACTGAATAATTTAGCGAATTAAATATGTACCGTGGCATTATCGTATCTGATAATGATATACGCTGAATTAATTAATTGATTTTTGTATACCTACGTATAGGTACTCTGCAGATATGTTATGATCCACTTTTATTTAATACCTTATGGATTTACTACCGTACTCAGAGACATTGAACGATTACTTAAACTATTCTAAACCATATATTTTGAAACAAAATTATTACTAACTGGTTTAAGTAACCATTAAATGAGTCTGAGTATGGCAGTTAGACTATCCTATGTAACATAGAGATAGATAAATAGACTTAAGGTTTATGTTACGGTAAGTAATTAATGTTTTTATTTAGTTTTGATTAAGGTATAACCGCTACACATTATACAATGGTCACTGGTTAATTGATCGTAATCCCACAATACCAATTAATGAATACAAATTAATGAATAAATAAATATGAAAATTGTTATGATTCAATTAATATTATTACTTAGTCAAAACACAACTGGAGCGTACTTTTAAAATTGAACATTCGAATCGCAAAGAAAAGGTTGACATTTGAATGCAATGTATTCATTAATGGAACATTAAATTATGCAAAGTCGTGGCGAGCCGCCAAGACTCAGGGTTGCGTTCAGATGCAGCCGTTGTGCATCCAATTATATCTCAACCCTAAAATATGAAGGATGCGCGCAGAATACAAATTACGCAAATAAATCAATACGCTCACGTCTACAAGGAAAAAGTTTTTGCTTGCACTGAAATATTAATTAAAGTGCTTACGAAGACAGAATGTTGCTTGTCTCCTGTTTTGATTAAGTATGCAGATTTTAAGCCCCTATTCATAAAAGTTTTACGAGAGCAAACGGCGAAATAAAACGTTCCCTCATTAAGTTTTACTATTATAAATTCAAGGAATTCATAAATATGTACATAGCTCTACCAAAAATATGCTGAATCGAGGTTTTTCGAAAGTCTTTTGCGAGTTTTGTTTATGTTTTATGTCCATAACTTATTCAGTGTTAATTTACACCTGTTATGATACGACAAGTTGACAAAGTAATTTAGTGTTTTACATTTTCAGTGTCTTGGTAAAACACCTAACATTACGTAGTAAAACTGTACTTAGAAATCACAGAAGTATAGGACATGAACTTAATAAAACAACCGGGGTTGGTACTCAATAGTGAAGCGCTGCGCTCGTATTAATTAATTCTCCAATGCTGTATTGGCACCTACGCTCATAGATTTTGCTTGGATCGCTTTCAGTATTAGATGCGGCTTGTCGCAAACTTGGATGAGGAAACTTCAGTGGTGTCCATTACACGTCTTATTACACCGACGGTGGCCTGTCATGTGTTGCTGCTACCAATAATAGTATGCCAATAAAACTCGCCTCACGTTATCATACTGGTGTCAGGCTTATAAATACAGCTTTGTGTGTTGTTTGTTACTTGATGCTGTGTCTAGGAATGTTATTGGATATTGTGGTGCCTTTTAGGCTAAGTACTTAAGTATTTATTCCACGATAAACTTTGTAAGGCACTCATTATTTACATAGTTCTGCTTTTAATTAATTCATAGCTTCATTTGATTCATTTTAATACTTACGTATGTCGCCTATTCTTCGCAATTCAGAATGGGATTCTTTAAAATTTAAATATAAGAAGGTATGTGTTAATTATTCTGTCAAATTTTTTATCTGTAAACAGCGGGTTTTGATCATCACAATACATATACATTGTACACATATTAGTAGAATTTCATGATTAACCAAATAACTTTTCCATCACGCCATCCACACACGCACACTTTTCCCCAGACTTTAAACGTTCCCCAATCTTCCCTAAAATTTTAAACTCCTCTTGGCACATCCGAATTACAAAGAAAAACAGCGTCTGAGGAAACGCGCACATTAGAAATACGAAATAAAACGTGTAATATCTGAACGTTTCGGAATCAAACCGCCCCAGGAGAAATACTCCACCATTACCCATGTGACGGAACTTGTAATTGGTTTTTTGTTTCTATGTAAATTTCCATTCGGCTTGTGAGATTAGAAATCTCTTATTTAAGAAATGTTTGTATTACAACCCGTACATGAAGTTGTCTTGGAATGTCCTTAGGATAAAGGATTAAGATTTATTACTCATGACATTTTGGTGTAGACCTAAAAATAATGAAGGGTTTTAGAAATTTATATTACAAGTAAAGACGTAAGCATTTTATCCAAATATTTTTTTAATGATATTAATTCATCGATAAGATTAAAATAATTATCTGTAGGTACTCCTATGTCCGGAGCTGCAGACTGCCTGAGGGGTTACCGGGGCTCCAGCTCGAAAAGCGGGAATAGGAATGGGGGTGGTTTTTAGTCAATAAGAATCTGACACTCCCTCTCGCCTCACCCAGGGCGGGAGAAGTTACTGGATGATGAAAATTGTACTAGCACCAACTAAGGTAAAGACCTTAGATTAGGTATTACATATCAAATCCATTACTAACTAAGTTGATTGATGTTAGTTATCCACAGAAGTGTTGAATATGATTTAGCTACTAATGTTAATCTGATTATAACTTGATAGTCGTAATTGCTTTAATTGCCTTATCGTTCATCAGTTAACAAATTACTAATGGAACAATTTCAAATTAAATTGTTTTAAACTAAGTTTTTAGTAAAGTAAATTTGATAAATAAATATGGATAGAGGTCAATTAAACACGGCATCGCGATTTGTGAAACAACCATTTCTGTACACTTAATTCACTGTGATAATTTTTTGCAAGTGACTGTAAAATAATGCTACATATAGAAAAAAAAACAGTAATAAGTTGAACTCAGCTCTGAATCCAACTCAAATTTTTTCTCTAGACCAAACGTTGTATAGGCACGTTCATACCTACATACATGACGTAAACAAACGAATTTGTTTACAGACAGAAAATGCCATCATATATAAGTCAATAGAGGATAATTTGGAACAATTTAGTCTTGGGTGGCAAGTGCTAGCTATTGATACTATAAACGGTCCCTAACTAGGGGACAACAGGCTCCATCAATGCGAATGGTCGCCATGGCGCACCGTGCCTTTGAATGGTCACAACCCAGCAACATCCGACGTCTCGCCTTATTTGTTTGTTTGTCTTTCACGCTCAATATGGCGTCTATACGCAATCTTCTCTTTCATCACGTAGTTTTGCTGTATTTATTAAGTCTGTGATAGGGTGATTATAGTTTCCCCTAGACAGATACTGATTGCAGTGCAGTTGTGATTGTGTAAGTTTACTGTTTTAGCATTTTGTTTAACACATCTATACTTATAATAAATCTGTAGAGAGGTCAATTCTGTACATGAAATATATTTCCAAAATAACTATCAGCGGGTGATTAGTGATCGATACTGACGCCAAAAATGCAATCAGAAAAATTTTTGTCTGTCTGTCTGTCTGTCTGTCTGCCTGTCTGTCTGTCTGTCTGTATGTTCTTTATAGAAATAAAAACCACTCGACAGATTTCAACGAAACTTGGTACAATTGTTCTTCATACTCCTGGGCAGGTTATAGTATACTTTTCATCACGCTACGATCAATAGGAGCAGAGCAGTGAAGGGAAATGTTGGAAAAACAGGAGAACTTACTCCATTTTTTAAGCTTCCGTCGCGTGTGCAGCCTTAATGGTTAAAGCTACACAGAAATCATGTATGACGGAAATATTCTCCTTAAAATTGTTTAAAAAATATTCCACGACAGCAAATGTCTATCTTTTATGGTTGACTCACTATAACACGTATAACTCCCGATAGCTTAGCAGTTTGGAGCTTTCTGATTATATTAGTCTACTCTTACGTGTATAACACTCTCATTCATTCATTCATTTATTCATTAATTCATTAATTCATTCATTCATTCATATTATAATAAATCTGTAGAAGGGTCAATTCTGTACATTGAAAATATTGAAAGAATAAATAGCAGGGGGTGTTACTGGATCGATACCAAACCCAAATATGTGATTAAAAATGTTTTTGCCTGTCTGTCTGTATGTCCAGGCATCACGTGAAAACTAACGGTTCGATATCGATGAAACTTAGTATAATTATACCTTATTATCCTGGCATAAAACAGGATTCCTTTTATCCTGGAAAAATACGAAGAAAAGAAAAGAAAAAAAATCTTTATTTTTCGGATTTATTCTACAGAACGCGAGCTCAACACCAATAGCTCAAAAGAGGGATCTCTTTAATTATTATGGGTCTCGCCATATTTGTGTCCAATAGATATTTAAAAGATGTCATTGTCAGAGTTACTCAAAATGGAGAAATAAAACTTCCACGCGAAGACCGACATCCGCGCGGACGGAGTCGCGGGCGGAAGCTAGTCGAAAATAAAATTAATAAATCGAAAATAAAATTAATAAAACAAATATATCCACTAGTAAATAGAGTTTAAAAATAAAAGTTCATATTTAGAATAAGCTCCTCAATAAATCAATAGATAGCTTTCATAAGGTATTCTTAATTAAAACTAGCAGTGTTTATTAATATGGCTTCTATAGGTATAACGTAGCAATCACTGAGCTAATTGTAAAACTAGTGATAAAATGTTAGTTCTTTTTTTAAATATAAATTACTGACAATGATAAGTGACTCGTATCCAATTTATTTTTCCCCCAACTGCTGTTACTTAAAACTAAAACAGTCGAGTACGCCAGTGCGCGCCAAGCTTATTGTGTGCTCTCTGTGTGTTAACAAACAAAACCAACGACCTATTCACTAAATGGCAAAACCAGCCACAGCTTTTTCATGCTTTTAAGAATGAAAAATAAAAATTAGGTACAACGTTTTATAGCTCTATAAAAAATGGCGACGAAATATAATCGTAAAATTTGAATTAGAGCTAGGAGTAAGTAGTAAAAGTTATAGCCGGAGATTGCCTGTCCACATTTTTGTTGATAGTGGTATTTATAAAAGAGGTCCAACTTTACAGGCCCTCGGTTGTCTAATGGAGCCTTGGCCTTCCGGCGGCGAGTCCAAGAGGCATTTAATCTTGTGCTGAATTATGTGTTGATGTCGGAAACCCGGAAAACGCTCCCTGTCCGCGCCCCAGTAATTTCACTTTTTATTATGTGCCTGTTTTGGCCGGTTTATGCATTTATTTAGTGGCCCCATTTTACTTTTTATAATTAATTTTTGTGTAGGTTTCTGAGAAATAAAATTCTTTGTCTATCCTCCCTGAAGTTGTGAGAAAAAGTATCATGAAACATCCGTATTTATAACCAGAATATTCAATGCCAACTCACCGATACCTTGGAAACGTCGATCTGAATGCTATTACAGAACTAGGCTACGCATTTACCATTGGCATGCTAACTAAGTAACCGTAAACCGCATCGAGTAACAAGTCTACCACAGAATTTACACAGTTACCTCTTTCATAGGTAACCGTTTCGAGTAAAAACAAGGCGAGCGTTGCTGTCCGTAGGAGCGTATTCCCTGATGTAATTACCGCGGGCTTGCCTGAGCGAATCCACTAACACAATGACCGATGTCCGATAGAAGCGACACCCGCCCCGCTTCAGCCTGTGCCCTCATCCTCAGTCCTCCACGCTCCATTACACCAGTTATAGGCAACGTTCTCATGCAACTAGATTATTGGAAAAACTCAAAAACATGTCCGCACTTGGATCTCGAACGTTGTTGACATGGTTATAAGTTTGCTATTGGATTTTTTTGCTTTATCTATCTTGTATGAGAAGGATGAAATAATATCTTTAAAATGTATCAGCCAAAACTCTTGTTATTTTGTGGTGTTTCTCAGATTTGTTTGAGGAAAAGAAAAGCAAATAAGCATATATGTGTGTAGCGGAGGGATTTCTTTTGCAAAGCACGTACGGATGTATGAAATGTTTTTATTAAAAGTGGTATTTTTGTACAACAAACATTTTCAAAATTATTTCATTTTGTGTTATTTATATTATTAGAAAAAAATTAGCTACATTTTAGACTCCAAACATTTTTAACCCAATAACGTAATTCTTAATAACATTTTTGAAAATAAATAAATATCAATAACATGAACGTGGAAAACGTTATTTAGTAACTCGGCAACCCCAAGCGCTGTTCTGCTGGTAATTCAATAACGCTTGCAGGCAAACGCAGTTACGGCCAATTAAAAGTATGCCACTCACTCACCGGCGGATGGCGAATCGAGTTACCGCCCTACAGGAGTAAAACCTTGAGACTGCGACCGGCACAAACAAATAACTAAGAACGCTGGGTAATTAAAGTACTCTTTACAACTATTCTCATCGGGACGCTCTCAGCCGTGTTGTCATTGTGCCATTAAAACTAGATAATGCTCAAATAACTCTTTTATATCCTGGTTTAGTGCAGATTAACATAAAATGTAACTTAATCAAGGTAGATTACTCAAGAATTGATTGGGATTCTTGTTCAAATTATATCAAATATTGGTTTGACTTACTTTAACTTCGAAAATACACCTTTTGAATCATAAATCGAAATTTATTGATGCAACGTAGCAACCCTTATTAAATATGAATGGCAACATCGCATGTATCGCAATTAAACAACGATTTCAATTGCAAGTCCATAAAATTTAAATAAAATTGCATTTTTTATAGCCTTTGTTTCCGAGCAGTCGGCTCAGTGCTCACATGGGAGTGCTAAGTTCAGTCCAGAAGTGTAATGAGATTTTTCGAAACTTGTTTGCTCTCGCAGACATTTTATTTTTTGTAAATTCGTTATTAAACAGAATTTGGAGTGGAAATTGTACTTTTAGAATTAGACTTTTTAAACGTAACGGTGGGGAATCAAATGTAGCTAAGTATCATTTGTTACATTATCTTATATAATACTTACTTAGTAGGTATCTTGTAAATGTTATAACTTTGAAAGAAAAAAGTTCGTTTTTGTCAATACATCATCAATAAACAAGTCTAGACACATCAGACGATACGTCAGAACCTAATTTAAAACTTAAAATGAGGTTGTTGAGCGCGAACACAGGACTTCTTCTCTCGTGCGTCTGAATGAGACAATGTCATTAAATTAAAGTTTCATTTGTCTTCATTTGCTAAACAATAGCAATTATACAAAGCCCCACAGCGGGCGAGTAATCAAGCGTCCCTTTAATTAAGTACAGAAACAGTGCCAAGTAATTGGATCTGAACAACTGAGTAAACAAATCGAAATGCTAGGTAATAAATCTAACAAACACCTCTTTTGGCGTCGGTAAGCAGTGCTCCACGAGTAACGGAATGTTTTCTGCGACGGTTACTACTATTTGATACTATAATGACATTGTAAAACAATGATCCCTCTAACATGGCTCTAGCATCGTGGAGCTAAGAATCAACAAGTACCAAGATGTTCTTCTGACTCGTTTTATAGTAGTGTCGCCGCATCATTGCCTTTTCCTGTATACAGAGCAAAGAAAACCAAATAGAAGAATGTAAAATAAAGAGCGCTTTTATGTTTGAAAAGCATGTACACATTCATACTCATTGGTAGGTACGAGTATATTATTAGGTACAAGCCAATAAGAAATTTCATTTAAAAATAGAACTGCCTTATTCATTACATGTGAAGCATTAATAAACACGTACCGAATGAAAATTAGGTTATCAGAATTTCTACGGCTCAATTTATTTCTGTAAATAGCTCTATTCTTAATTATCAGTAAAGATAATAATATTCTAGGTATTTCTTTCAGTACTTGAACAGTAATATATCAAACAATCCAATTTGTGTGAAATAGTACGTAAAGTCTTTTATTTTTGATCCGTTCTGTCCCCAGTGCGCGGCGGGCACACCACACTACGTCCTACGTTCTACGTACTCGACTACGTTGCATGGCCGTATTCATTTCCGGCTTCTTGCATTTTTATAACCTTTATACAGTTGCTATTTGCCCCCCTAGGCTCGTAGGGTTGCACACAAATAGATTTGAAAACACTTCCCTACTTTCAATTCACTGTGAATACCCACTTACCCTCTGCGGATATTTCGATTTTGTTACGAATGCGAATTTCATAAATGCATTCTTTGAATAGTAATTCACAAAAGATAAATGGAGCGTAAACTCTACTAAAGTGGTTGATTGAGTTGCGTACTTTGTAAAGGTTATTTTTTTCTGTATTTTAGTGAGATGAGTCCGTAATGAGGGTTCACGCTACTAAAATGAGCGGTATATTGGGACAAAGTGAGTTGAAATAATAGCTATTAGCGTTAACGCGGTACCCAGCCCCGTAGCGCAGTTAAACGACATCAGGCCGCACCGTACATATTTATATTCATGGTCTCAGAACCTTTTTATCCTTCTACGAAATAGTTCCTCAGCTATTTTCATATATGTTCCCAGAGATAGCAACAAACAACCTTACTTTTTTCGCTGTTCGCGATTTGATTGCAGGGATTTACTTTTATGGTCAGATTTATAGACAGTTTCAGAAAGATTTGCCGCGCGGCACAATTTTATATCGCCGGGGGTGTTTATTTAAAACGATGTGAATAAAAAATATTATACTGGCTTTCTTTAAACTCTGCTTATTTTCTGGAATATGTTTTCCTTTAGTGACACTATCACTAGGTTACCCAAATTGGTTGTAGTTTTTCACAATTGGTAGATTTTAATGCTAAAGAAAAAGCCTTCATCCATTTTAATAATATCAGACTTAATAGTTAGTTGATTGAATAATGGAAGTTCACGAAATAGTCTGCAAAAGTGTGGGTGTTAAAAATAGGTAACTTTATAAAGTACACGTTTAGTTTTCAGTTAAAACTTAGTATTGACGCTAACCTCATTGGGTAATGGCCAAGAAAAAGAAGAAAGTTATCCTGATTCTTTGTTTGTTGGGAGCTAAAGCTTATTTACATATTTTTGGCTCGAGAAGCGTGCGTCCTGTCTCGGTGTCTCAGTAAAACTGTCCGCGCGAGCGTGCCCTATTTACTCGTACTATCCCCCTCCCCCTTGCAGACGCGTATCGCAAAAATCCAAATTACTTTTAGTTTTCAAGTGGGGTACGGACGATTTTGTTACCCGTTGACCTTTAGCCCCGTTCTACTTATAGGATACTGAATAAACTTATTGTTAGAAACTTTAAGGCTTAAGCTCAACCTTCAGTTTGGAAACGTGCCGTTCTAGCATTGTTTTAATGAATATTGTACTGGTTGTTTGTTCGAGGATATTATTATTAAACTATTGTGGGTTACCAAAATCATGAGGACTATTTTATAGAGTAACTCAATACAATAAAACAATCCCAATACAAATAAAAATAGCCGTGAATCATTGAAACATTCGCTTCGCGCGCGGAATTTGGACAAAAAGTGTATAAAATATTCAACAAACACATTGTTTCTCTGTTTGTTTAATGAACAGCTACATGATCGGTTTAGTGGTATTCGTTCCTTTCAACAAATGATAGTAATTTCCACGCGGAAATGCATCGAAATGGCAAAATGGCCTGCTAAGCGGCGTCCATTTGCTGAGATTGCTGCTCGTGTTCAAATTTTATATCTATCACTATATTTAATAGTGTTTTTGAAAAGCTATTTCAGCGAAATATTTTTCCGGTATTTCATAAAATGTTGAAACATTTTTATATCGATAGATTTTAAAGGCTATTCTTAGAATTCAGATATAAGAGTAATTTTGTAGTGCATTCCAATAGTGTTTGAAGTATTCTTGCAACTTCAATATTTTAAGTAACTATCGAAAAGCAAATAAACTTGATAACATTTTTTAAGATTTTAATTTTTTTTTTATATGAGTAATTAAAAGTAAGAAACATTATTGCTGCAGTGCTAACTATCTACAATGACTATCTAAGCATTGTATCTCCGATAAAGTGATCCATCAATATTAAGCTCCTTTGTAATTTTTATGTTCAAATAATATTAACAACAACCTTTAAATTCTGATACATTTAAAACAGCAAATTCTATACCAAAACGGTATCGTAACTTAAGACTATAATCCAAAGTGAGTTCCCTCGAAGCATGGCTACAAATCCGCATCCGTATTGATGTTCCAAGATAGCCATTATTGGCGCTTTGCTATGCTCTGTAATCCCTTGACCTGGGAACTACATTGGACAGCAGTTGTCGGAGGTGGCTCTGTCGTGATCGCCATTAAATACAAATATAGTGTACATCCAGTTTATTACGGACGAGTTACTTGTGTTGAGTGTCAGTACTGTTTATTGGATGCTACGTAATTGTTCTGTTAGGTACTATGTTGTTGTTGGTATACTGTGATATATGTTGGATTAAGAGAAGAGAATTCAGGTATTCAGTCCTACTACCGTACTCAGAATCATTTAATGGTTCCTTAACCCAGTCCTTAGCAATTGTTTTCAGAATAAAATCGTTACTTACAAATAGTTAAAGTAATTATTAAATGTCTCTGAGTACGTGATGTTTATCTTAGGTACAACTAATTATACTGTACTACGTAAGGTACCAGACACAAAGGTACAAAATTTCGCAATTAGTATCAATGTCATAAACAAACCAGCTTCTAGTCTTCATTACCTAACATGAATATACCTCATGTAAAGTAACCCTTCAGTTCATATTTTAATACAATAGTCAGCTGCACAAACACACCATATTTACTTACTACACCGCTCTGAAAATGATGTTCTCAAGCTAAACGTTTCGAGAAGCAATATTTCAATCTGTTGGCACACAGTCACGACCGCCCGCGGCATGAAGAGGCGTACGTACGGGTACATACAAATAACGCTAATTTTCAGTACCGAAGCTATATAAATTGAGGGACTGGCCAACCTGAGTCTGGAGTAGTATTAATTGAATAGATACGTCCGTTCCTTGCCTCAATCCAACCTTAATCACACTTGAAAAGGCCGAGAGAAGCCAGCTACTCGCAACAAGCAGCTAATCGTACAGCGTATCGCACTTTGTGCTTGATCTTGTTAAGCAACTTCCACTTTACAGTGCGCTACTCACTTCAATTTATATAAATTGAATAGAAGATATTGTATAGAGAAACAATTACCACATTTAATGAGAGGAAAGTACATTTACTTTCCTATCTTGTATTGTATTCAATCAGTTACTGATTTCTGAATATTATTCGAAATTTGTTTCGATTTTTAGTAACTGTGGTGGTCAAGTAGTATAAAAACTAACTCTAATTTACACTCTAATTAAAATTATATGGACATAGTACTTTACATTCTTTAGAAGGCTGCTAAATTTAATATTCCGTTTGAAAAGTTCAAAAAAGCAATGAGAACCACTTACTTACGTGGACTGTATGAATAACTTTTGTAGAATCCTTTTCAAACATGACGTTGAAATGTATCATGAGCCTCCGTACAGCTGAAAATTTGGAATATCTTGAGAGATATAGGTAAGTGGTAATGCGGGGCTTGTAAGTCTCCCTGGGGATCACCTACAGGTCATGTAGCCTTCATATTCCAAATGGATTTTCTTTTACACTCAGACATGTTTGAATGTACAAAGCTCTACCCAACTTAACCTACTGTCTAATATGATAAGTTGAATAAAAGAAAATGTCAGGAACGTTTTATAGAAATAGATACGAAGGTACCGTTAAGACAAACTAGTCGCTGAGATCAGATAAGTATAATTGAAAAATAAAATTTTATTTCAACTGAACATTTTTGTCAAAGAACATTAAAATAAATGAAACCCGCAGTTACTTTTTAATCGCGGACGAAATTAAATTAGCGCCGTCCGGCTATCCGATGAAAGTAAATTAGTTTTCAGTTATAGAAGGCCGCAGCGGAGGCAAAATCAAACATTGTGTTTCTATCTGATCCGGTATCAGTGAAAGCAATTACATTTGCCATAAGTGTTCGTTCACATTTGCAATTAGCAAGTGGTCCAAAAACGTGCAAATCGTTAACCGCCGCCGTCGAGCGCCGTGTCTTTGCATATTCATAGCCTGCTTAAAATATTTTAATACGGGTCGCCCCACGCCCACATCTACGCTTTCTACAAATGTTGATTTCGCTATGGAATGAATAAAAATGGAAACGAAAGTTGTTCCTTCCTGCAAAACTCTGCCTTGGACCACACTTAATATAATTCTGCTACGTTCTGAGTAAACTGTGAGTAAATGAAGTGCTGGTAATAAATCTTCACATCGCAAGCTATTTTTATCCGGTTTCTTTAAGATTTAAATATCTTTTGAGATATTTTTTATGTTCTTGATGGAGCGAAGTTGAATAAAATACATAGAGTGTTTCGAAAGCAATTGAAGTTATCTCTAGTGCTTTGTTTGCCCATCGATTTGAATCCTAGAATCGTAGAAATGTTTACCGATACAAGTAGGTATTATAGTTTTAGTAAACCGCAAGGAATAGGGGTATTGAAATAGTATTGTTACTACACGCGTTGAGCTGTGTAAATTAGGTTAAGACTTACAACATACAATCAACTCATACCCTAATAAAATCAACACAAGACGTTTTAATGAAATCCCACCTCACTCCTATGATATACTGTATTACATTTGCGGTGAAATATCATGTTAATATAACCACTAGCTGTTATTTGAACGAACAAGTGCCAGAATTGTGATATTGTTAAAGCGCTAGGTATTATTTCAGAGTCGAACGATCATAATCATAATATTATCCACTCAAGACGGTGTCTGGGCTCTAACGTTTTATAATTTTCCACTCTTTACTCCCTGTTATCGAGAATTTCTTCCGCTCGCGCCCTCTTCCTTCCGCGAATCCACTTGAAAGGGTATTTAGGAATAAGGGATCCTTAATTGGTACAACGAATTTATTTTACTTCGAGTTTTCTGCCTACGTCCTCAGCACTTATATTAAGATAATGCTCGGAAATTAAATTTTAAATCCATTTGTGATTGTGTAGCAAATATGTCAATAATTATCCCTGTCGAAACCAGTCACGCAGACGCCAAGTTCCGGCCGCCATGACAAAGGTGTGGGACAATTAAATTATAGTTGGGCTTAATTTCTAGCGGTCGCGGGTCTTCTCTTGTCGATTGAGATTTAAATGAAGCTGACGAGAATTTTCAATTAGCGGGGACACTGAGCGATGGCTGACAATTGTCTCCGGCGGCGTCGACGACGACCTCATCCATCTACATTTGAGTAACCAAGTGAAAAAGCAATGAGCCGCGCTATTACCTCTCTTTACGAATAAATCGCGAAACAGATTCCAACGGCCTTTCTGCTTAGTGGATTTTCAGTGTAAATATTCATACCAAAGATTCATACCCACAAATATCTTACAGTATAATCAGACTTATTCATTAAAATTTTACTAACAATGGCACTAGAGAGTGAATACTGCAGACAAAAATAAAAGAGTGGCACTCAAAGTTTAAAAAGAGCAAGACTAACGTATGTATCTTACCTGCTTGTCGAGCTATTTTTATTTTAGATACTTGACTTTTACAAGACAATAGGACAAGAGTGAAAAATGAAATGTTGAAATGTTTATTGTAACATTGGTTCAAGTATAATTCAAAGTTTTAATTTAGTGTTTGGGTACCTTATAGAGCAATAAGAAGACGAAATATGTAAACACAACTCGTCTGGAAGGTGGCCGTGGTTTTGCGGACCTAATTCCGTCCCCTCGAACGCGTAACTGCGTTTTATGACGTCATCATCGTAATATAATGACGTGCTTGTAAATTGCCTTCATTCTAAATGGCCAGGCCCAAGAGTGTAATAGAGTACGCCTGGTAGTCGTTCATGATACAATTCGGATTCGTATTCAGTTTGTTTTCATTTATGAGCTTGTTTAGAGCAACTGTATTCTCAGTGGTCGAAAATACGGCTTCGGAATTCGAAGTCTTGCTGTTAACTCTCGTGTATAGTACCTTCATGTAAGAGATTGTTTCCAGATATAACTATAGAAAGTTAATGAACTATTTTATTTATACTCCTTTCACCCCTTTGAAGCAAAACAGGCGTGTTATGTTATGATAGAAAGTCTTTGTGCTGTTTAATTAAAAACCAGTCAACCCCACAGTCAACTGTACCTATGTATGTGTATATTTAAGATGAGAGTTCAAAAGAATCCAACAATTAATTACGTTGCAGAACAAACTGCGTGGCGTGGACTGGTTGTTGGTCGTCGCACGTTATTGGCGCGTGCGTGCAAACATTCCCTCGCGCTCGGACTTCATTTTCCGGAGCCGACACATGTCAGAGCGCGTCACACCATATCCACGCCATTACCATACGCCCTCACAAAGTGAACTGCGGAAGGATCCCCTTTACAACTCATAAATAGACGACATGACAGACTCGGGCGTGGTCACTGTTTGATTAAAATGTAACTTGGAACTGCGCACAGCGCCCTCTTTTGCTGAAAAGGCTTTAATACTATATGGTCGTTGTGACGGTGACGTCGCTTTAATTACTTTTGCTCGGTTATGCATGAGTGACGTTATTAAATAGCCCTGCGGCGGTATCGTAAGCGATCGTGCATTGCGGTGCGATCGAATTTCTAAAGACCTCCAGACAATATTAATTACTGCGAGTGAAAAAGAAATTATGTTTTGACACCATGTATTACAAGTTACAAGAACTCCGAAAAAAGCTAAAATTATGTACAGCACATTGAGGAAACATTAAATATTTAACATGATTCTTGGAAAAATTACTTCACAACCGCCTACTCGGCTCCCGAAATTGTATTCTAAAAAGTTTCTCCGAAATCAGTCTGTTATAAAGATACTCAGCAGGTTCTAAAAAATATTATTAAAGTTAATATGGACTAAGAACTACTGTTAAAGAAAAATATCGTTTAAAGTAGTATTGTTACTTAAAAATCAATTTCTTTAAAATCAGTATACATATATTTCAAACACCAACCTTGTCAATTTAATATTCATTACCTAACTCTAAAAATACTACATCGTCCTTGTAATACTATTTTTCACAAACTATTATGTAAGTAGATTGAACAAAACATTATTAAACTACCTATTACATCATTTGCTGTAAATTCTTCATTACTTTGCTAAGATATTATTATCTTTGTGCAAACAAACGATGTACAAAAATATCTTACATTAATAATAGCGATGGAATTAATTACGACAAAGAGAGTAAACAAAAATGTCTGAGCATAAAACAAAAGCATTGTTATTATTTTTTAAACAAACAAAATTATGAATACGTTTTCTACAAAATACATAATAATTTAATATTATATAAAGTATCTTATTTTCTAAACACTAAAGCGTGGTCACCTAAATTATAAACAATGTTTAAGTATGTGTAAAAAGAGATAGGGAGGTACCTACTCAAATATTCACCTTTGTTTCAAAAATTGGAAATGTTGAAAGCAATTCCAAGTACGTTTCAGGTGCTGAATACAGAATGATACCTGTATTATTTAGCTGATAATTCAGACAACAGATGTTTGTCGTAACTATGAGAACGCTCGCCAAGAATCAACAATTAAGATTTGATTCATAATTAATCGGGATAGCTGTCACATGAAAATCATTTATGAGATAAATTAGTCACAAGTACGTGCTTGCTTAATAAGCGCTTAGTTTCTAGTTATTATAAACTTTTATAGCAAAATACTAGTAATATTTCAATTTGTTATTTTTAATCAAATATCTGTCTATTTGAAAGATCGAATACTAATAATTTTATTCATCACTTTGAACTTACACACACGAACAAATAAGAAATTAATGTGTTCTTGACATTTTAAGAGGCTCAGCCTCAAAGCGATTTCACCTTTTCCAACTTAATGCTTCTGACTTCTTTTGAACTGTAAAGAGACGTTTTAAGCATAAGAAATCATATAAAAAGATTCGCTATAAACAGGCGACCTGTTGCTAGAGCGACGGCCGACAGCGACTTGGGGAAAATTGCCCACGACGCCAACATGTTCGGTGTATTATACGGCGGGTATTATTAACCATGGCAACCGACGCTGCCCTCCCTCGCCCTCCACAACTTTTTCAAAACATCACAACTTTGACGTCTGATCACCTATACAACGCACTTTATAATCTTTCCACCGTTTGTTCCCAACCGTAGTTGAGTCTCCCTAAATTTGCAAGTCGCGAGCAGCAGGGGCGCGCCACACGCCAAATAGATGACGGGATTATTTTTGTGTTTGACATAATCATAGTGACAAATGTATGCTTAGGGCTGTCACTTTGATGTGTTCGTTTAAATAAATATTTTTGTGATTATGACGTGGCCAAACAATCGTAAATAAACCCTACGGACAAATAACTATTGTTAGAATTACGAGATTAAAATATTATAAACACACCACACGGAAATATTTTTTTTTGCTAAAACTTGTATCTTTTCGAATAGGAGGCCGTCTCTTTTTTGCGAGTTTACGAATACCTACAATATATTTGGATGGAGTAGTGAGTAAATTTTCATCCCTGCGAACCAGAACAAAACAAAAACTGATTATTTTTTACTATACAAAGCTAGGATTATGGAATATTACTTATAATAATCCATTCATTTTTGATGTTCACGCTTAAACATAGGCAAAGTAACAGATGTTATTCCCATTAAGTTAAAGTTTAGCCCTTATGTACTGGGTCACAGAATAATATCAAAAGTGGGATGAGTGTAGCTGTGGGCTTAGCCCATTGAATGGTGAATGAATGGCGTGGGCGCGCGTGACCGCAGCTCCCTTCAGCTGGGGTCGAAAGAAGAGATTATAACAGAAAAAAACTCTTTTCATCGTTACTTACTTGCAACGTTCCTACAACTCAAAGAAAATACGCGTTACACCAATCGATTACATATATAAAAGGTAAATTCCATTTGCCGTAAAACTTATAATTTGAAATGGCAATTTCACACTGAGATATAATCAAAGCATTGGCGGCATCGGCGGACTCGTTCCGACTCTGAAAATACAAATTTATATAATCTGACATCGATCAAAGTTCGAAATTGGAAATTGTACTTGCCTACCAATTCCCGTCAGCGAAAATGCCTACAGAATTTCGTCACCACAAACGCGAAAGTTGCTCTGCTTGCTTGCTATCAAAAGTTAATTTGAGAAACATGACAGGCAGGTACATATCGCTAACCTCTCGGCACGAAAATTGCAAAATTATCTCTCGTCTTTATCTTCAAAGAGATGTCATCCCCATCTGCGTAGCTGGGCCAGTTTCAAAGTTGTTTGCGGCACCGCTGGAGATCGTTCTTATTATAAACATGTTGATGTTTATCCCGATCCACCTGTCTCCCTATAATACAATCACAAATATGGCTTTTAATTGAAACGATATACAATTGACTTCGTTATATAGATTTGCTTTTTTTTGTTGCTATTAACCATTTATAGAGGACGAAATGTGGTTTTTTTTTAGGTAAATCTGTACTAAGTTTGTTGACTAGTTTCGTGGCTTTGCCCGCGTAGTCAAATATCAAACTATTACCAGCACAAAAAAAAACTTATTGCAAAATAGCTCTATTACGTCGCAAAAAAATAAAAACAAATACTTTCACATCTAAAATACATATTAAATAAGTAGAGTTAATGACTTTTTTAATAGGAAACATAATATAATTATTAAAAAATTGGCAATTATCTACAAGAACAATTGTAATGAAACCCAATAAAACTTTTAGCTAATAAAATAATTCGACAAGCGCTTAAAATGTTTCAAACAATTTTATCTATTAATTAATCTCACCCGTATTTTTGGCTTTAACTTCATTTTAACTTGCCATGGTTCACGCTTGGATAATTTTAAATTAAAGAAGTAAGATACTGTCCTATTTCTAATTATTTTTCCTCGTAATAATTTACTTGATAAATGAATTTCAGTTATAAAGCTGAAAGTAAAATATGACAGAACATGTGATACACACTGATAATACATAACAACAGTATACATTAAGAAAGTATTCCAGTGACGTTGGCATTAGTTATGCAAACAACTACTCAACCAACAAAGAAACAAATACCTGTTATGTTTCATTAAAATAATCCCCTTAGGAAACACAAATTCCACGTAATATTTATTCAAAAACTAACCCACTTACTCGAGGTTACGGCATAGCAGAGCGAGCAAACTGGGTACTGGCATCAAAAACTATTTTGTTCGAGACAGGTCAGAGTTTTGTAAATTAATTCGGTGGTTCCGAGCTATTACGCAAACTGTCAGCGCAGGTGGCGACCCACTACTTCAGCCTGCACGGGATTTGCATTCGGAAATACTCGTACTAATTTAACTTCTCTGTTAGCTAAGTCAAACTAAACAACACGTAGTTTGCTTGCGAGACTCAAACAATCCCATATAGCGCCGGAGCCTTTCGCTGTCGTATTGAAATAAAAGTAAACACTCATCGTTGCACTTGGCTGTAAATATTGAACGTTGTGGTTACCCCTTAGAGCTGCATGCCACGTACCTTCGCACCAATTTCAGGTTTCATTTGCCTACGTACACATTCAGGGAACAAATTAAAGCCATTGTGTTAGACGGATTATGGAGCGGCGTCCATTTATATGTAAAATAGTGACGCGTACGATCGGAGTCAGTCAGCCGAGCGCCCTCGCGCCGCGCTTCCAAAAACCTGCCGACACACACTGATCATTGTGTACGTACCTATGAATTTTACATATTGCCAAATCAATGTTTTGACGGTAAATTGTACTAGCTCAAGGTAAATATAAAGCCACAGATTACCTTTGAAATGTTTATGCTCCCAAGATGAAGGTAATAAAATATTGTCTGAGAGCTCTTGTACTGAAATATTGTAGTTCTGGATTGCTAGATGAAAATATAACAAATACATCTAGAAGTAGGCATTATTTTATCTGTTGAACACAAATTGTATGTTTATAGTTATGTTTACTTGAACATGAGAAAAAAGAAACAAATATTTAGTTAACGAATTGATACATTTTATATTAGGTGTATTATTGAAATCGAAATATAATGTAATCCTACTTACATAAGACTAATTGTATATCTAACATAATTCATCACACTTTAGACCAGATTTATATGAACCATTTTTGACAGTGAATAACTATGTCCATGTTGGAATAATCAAATCTAATGAAAACCTTCTGTAGCTTTCATTCGAAGCGCGCACCATTAATAATATTGTTGTGTAGTTAAGACAATGATGAGATGAATGAATGAATTGAATGAGACGTTTGAATGAGTGCGCAAACTATCGCAATAAAGGCTGTTATTCAAAGGCTCGGATTATTGTCGGCCATCGCTCTGCGAGTTTTCTGTATGTAATAATAGCGAGTTTGTGTTGTAGTTGACAGACAGCCAGTTGACGTGAATAAAGTTTTCACAAACAGGTTCTGGGCGCGCTGAAATATCGCCACTTGCAGGCGGCGCAAATACCGAGTCGCGACGTCGAGCTACTAACGAGTGCACTGCATTCGTAATAAAGGAAAAGAGTTTATCGCACAATGTATGACTACTGGCCTCCTTGTTGTTGCATGTCACTGGTTATGTCCGTTTTGCAGTTCAGTGTACTTATTAACATAATACTAGACCAGGCATCTTGTTACAAGTACTTCATGAGTTTACTGTTTAAATGTGAATTTTATATAAATTAAACTTTATATCTGATTGTTTGTATAGAGAAAATTAATATTACACACTTCTCAGAAAGTAACATAATAACATGAGTTAATAGAAAATTTTGTAAAAAAATAAGTGTTTTCGTTTCGGGCCGCGTAGCGCGCGTTCGTAGCGAGCTACGAGTGCTACGACGTGCCGTACAATGCGTAGACGCTTATCAAAAAACAAACTACATATTTGTAAACATACTATTCATAAACATATAAATGGGTTGAGATTAACCATTCGTCACTATTAATCTCCTTTCACGCATAGACAAGACAGCGGTGACCATCACAAGTTAAATCTGCATAGTAATGCACTTTGTGTCCGGTCACACAGGCTGTATGTCCGTCACTATGCGTCCTGACAGCACTGGCACTCCACTTCAACTGCACGCTGCTAATGAAATGTAAATTTCCAGCGATTCGCCTCCACCACATTCCTACCTCCATGAATTTCGCAGCGGCAGACAAATCGTATCGCCTCTTGCTTCGCGTTCGTTAGCCGTTTGTTCGTGGATTTTGCACACAGGTACTTACGTAGGTATTTACGTTCCAACGCGTGCGGTACCACTGTATTATATATCACAGGCATGCATCACTCGAAAACGAATTGGTTACATTCAAGAGCATGAATGAAAGCAATGGAAATATGAATCAATAAATAATTTCTACGTTTTGAGTATACGATAAATACTCTGATGTAGCTTTCGCATGCTTTTGATAGTAACGAACTGACAAAAGCGATATGTAGCGGATTATTAAAACGTCATGATTGGTAAACAACGCTTTATTCCGCTTAAACCGATATATCTGGCGCGGTTGATCAATCAATGCTCGACTCGAGTGACGTTAGTCGAGACTGACGTATTACGTACACCGATAGAGATTTTATTTTAATTATCCCGCACGCCACGCCGTCGCGTATGCATTATGAACGCGATCAATTTGTTTATTCAGAAGGTTCGCAACAAATTACAGCGATCGTGTACGATGGATTATGTAAAACGACACCCATTTGTATGTAAACTAATGGTGAGTGTCGTTGTATGGAGCGACGTGGCGACGCGACACGACTGCCGTCAGGTTTTATTTTTACATAACTGTTAGCTACGAATAGCGTACCTACCTTGTAAATTGTGCCAATGTTTTTGTTAACATCAAAAACATTATTCTAGGCATAATGTCATGTAAAAGACGACGTCAAACGGGATTTCTTCAAAGGTAAACCTCTTGATTTTGTCGAGAAATAACACAAGTATTCTAGTAGCGTGGAAGGTATGATAGTATGAAAGTCTATTAAAGATAATGGTAGCAAGAGAATATGATATTACGTTTCTATTTGCAGAAACAAACACCCAGTTAGCCTTCGTTATCCAGTCACTTAAAAAGTCTTGTTAAAGTGGACCGTCCTTCCAGTTGAGAGAATTTCTATACAATTCTTTGTTATACGTGGGTATAGTGGCTCTCGTCTGCCCCACAATTGCAGGAGATATAATAATTCCGTCTGGAGGAAAACCTTACACGGGAAGAAATTATTTCCACATTGTTATGTTTACGGATCAAAAAACTCGATGTATTGCGTTTAGCTAACCGGGCATTTTAATAATGCTTCGTTTTTATTGTGTACACAGTTTTTGTTGTGTATGTAATGACTTCATTAAATTATTATTTTGTATGAGTACCTATTATCCTACTTATAATATTACAAAAGTGAAATTTATATTATGTTTGTTTATCTTTCTCGCAAATTGTACTGAACGTATTTAATTATATGACGAAGGAGAAATCTACGTGGTGTTTTGAAAAAGTGTGACGTCATCATTGCTGACGTCACAGTTGTTGTTCTCACGATGGTCACCCATTTTGGGGCTTAGAAAAACTTCACGAGTACTGTAAACTTAGTTTATTCAACTCCCAAGGAGGTCCGTACTGTACGGCGATCGGAGTGCAACTGCCTCGATTGCCTACAGTGCGGGCGTATTTATAGGACTCGGCGCACGAGCACGTGCTTACAAGTTTTAGGTTAAGTATTGAAATTACAATGATAACGTTAATTTTACATCGTGTTAAACTTAAAATAATCAACTGATGATTAATAAACTGATTTTTAGGACAATCAAGTGAATTAACCAAACTTATTCTACTTTCTCTGGATAATTGATGTGGTTGCGCCGACACGGCCATACTGACAGGCGGTGCGCGCTCTGCACCAGCCTCGTTGATTTTTTTGTTGATTCTCGTAGGTTCTCGGTGATTCTCGTAGGTTCTCGGTGATTCTTGTAGGTTCTCGGTGATTCTCGTAGGTTCTCGGTGATTCTCGTAGGTTCTCGGTGATTCTCGTAGGTTCTCGGTGATTCTCGTAGGTTCTCGGTGATTCTCGTTGGTTTTGTTATGTTGTGATGTGATTACCTGTAGGCAAAGAAAGTATTTTCTCTGAGAAGGATTTCTGTTCATTATAAATTAGTTGTTAGTCTCGTAGAGTTCTCGGAGGGTCTCGTAGAGTTCTCGGAGGGTCTCGTAGAGTTCTCGGAGGGTCTCGTAGAGTTCTCGGAGGGTCTCGTAGAGTTCTCGGAGGGTCTCGTAGATTTCTCGGAGGGTCTCGTAGATTTCTCGGAGGGTCTCGTAGATTTCTCGGAGGGTCTCGTAGATTTCTCGGAGGGTCTCGTAGATTTCTCGGAGGGTCTCGTAGAGTTCTCGGAGTTTAATTTGGAATTTTTGAAATTTGAAAAGAGTAATTAACTATGCAATACTTATCTGTTTATTCTGGTGGGTTGTTTTCACTCTCCAGGTCGTGGTTTTGATGTACTTGCGGCTGTTGATTCGTTCCAGTTTATCAGGTGGAAGAGCTGATGATGAAGCGGCTGGGGTAAGGGCTTCTTGCAATCCCACTTCTGATGACGAAGGAGAAATCTACGTGGTGTTTTGAAAAAGTGTGACGTCATCATTGCTGACGTCACAGTTGTTGTTCTCACGATGGTCACCCATTTTGGGGCTTAGAAAAACTTCACGAGTACTGTAAACTTAGTTTATTCAACTCCCAAGGAGGTCCGTACTGTACGGCGATCGGAGTGCAACTGCCTCGATTGCCTACAGTGCGGGCGTATTTATAGGACTCGGCGCACGAGCACGTGCTTACAAGTTTTAGGTTAAGTATTGAAATACAAGTTTTAGTACAATGATAACGTTAATTTTACATCGTGTTAAACTTAAAATAATCAACTGATGATTAATAAACTGATTTTTAGGACAATCAAGTGAATTAACCAAACTTATTCTACTTTCTCTGGATAATTGATGTGGTTGCGCCGACATATATAAAACTTTACAATAAAAGTACACATTCAAATTATACTTTAAATAAATTGCAACGTTGCCACTTCATATACAAATGACAAGGAAATATACATATCGTGTTCTCTTTTTAAATGCAACCATATTTTTCTGCTACGTTGCCAGCATAAAAACAATTGACATGTCAATGACGTCAGACCCAAAATGACAAGGACATAAACATAATAGTATTGTGTTCTCTTTCTAAATTCAAACTTTGCGTTTTCTATTAGCAACAAAAAGGCAAAACAAATGACATGTCAATGACGTCAGACCGTAAATGATAAGTAAGTAGATGTAAAAATAGGAAAATTTATTTCATTTTGAAAAAGAAGTTCCTTTCAGAAAGTTTGTCAAACCTATAGTATCATTATTTCAAGAGGTAGAATAATCTAGCCAGTCTACTGGCGTAGTACAATGAGTCATTGGTGTAGCTCATTAATGGGTTTCGTAGTAATTTCAATACTTTTTTTTACACACCTGTGTACAATTAAAGATTTCTCCGTATAAAACTTAATCGATAATTGTTTTTAATTTCATATCTTGTTTTTTTTTTATTACAGGTATTTGGTTTTAATCTGTGATTTATTTAACTTTAAAAGTCTAGACGTTGCGTTCGATTTTCAAATCACGTAAGATATTTATGTATTTGAACGAAATATCTACTTGGATATTTGCCCAGAAACTTAGTATACATTCGTAGGCTTACATTTCTTCACGATACATGGTTTTCATTGAAGATTTTGCTAAACTATTTTGAACTAAATTGTTCAACCAATTATAAATATGCCGTGTGACAGAGTAGAATACATATGTTACCACTTCTATTATAACTGTTTTTGTGTCCCAAACAAATAAATTAAACACTTCTAGGTACTCTTCCCGCGGGTATCGTAAGAAGTGGCTAAGAGACTACATATTTAATAGAAATTGGGCAGTAGGGTTCTCTGACAAACCTGATCCTTTTAAACTGCGAACTCCGACATGCTTGCCAAGCGTTCAAAAGTAAGGTCTCACGAGCTATTGATGATGCCCAAAGACACACAACGCAGTAAAATCATTAATAGCATCCTCAAACAATATCAAATTAACTTGAGTAATAGAAAAACACCGCTGTCTAATCACCCTCGTCCCAGAAGTGTCGTGAGGCGGTCTAACGTCGTATAATTGGCACACTTCCCGTACCGACTTACACAGCTCACTGGTCGCAATCAATTGACGGTGCCCAGGGTAGATTGCGTGACTATTCATGAGTAAAAAAATCTACATTAGCCTCGCACTTATGTTAAAGTAATAGCGTATTTAATCTTTTATTACAAATGTTTGAGGAAATATTATTTTTGTTGTTGGATGTTTCGTCTCGTTTGTCTTGTATACTAAATGTGTCTTTGGTTGAATCTTCTAATTATTATTATCTAGATTTAGTTTGTCGTCATTCGGTAATATTTCTGATTTACTTTAGTAGTAGTCTCACTAGTAGGCTAGAAAATGTCTAGTATTTGACAATACGTTCAAAAGATAAAGTATAGGTTACATACCGTATGTTATAGTTATGTATATTGAAGCTTTAAGTTTGTCTGTTACGATAAATCAAGACTAGACTTGTAAATCAGCTGACTACGGTAGAAAGCACAAAAAAATGTATTGCAAATATTTATTATCTTTTAAACTTATTCCTTACAATGCCAATATTATTAGAATTCCTAAATCCGTACAAAACACGGAAGCATATTATTTGTTTCTTAGATCTTGTGTTCTGAATGATTAAGATATTTGTCCTTTTATACAGGTCAATGCACAAAGGGTGAATACTTTACGTTCTTGCAACGCACACGGGGAACTGAGTGTGTAGGGGATATGTGTTCTAAAATTTTTGTATTGTTAATATAAAGTTAAGTTGTAAAAGAAGAAATTAAAATTAACTGTAAATGTGAGGTATTTAAATTGAGAACAAAGGAAAAATTGCTGTTATACGAAATATACATTGTGATATACATTGTGATACGAAAGTCCAAATGGGTGCTCATAAAAAAGTGCGTCACTACAGCGCAAAATTAATAGCGGTCAGTTTAATGCTGGATGTAAAGTATTTCTTGTAAAAACTAATCGTTAATAAACCGGATAACTAAAAGTCAATAAAAATCAGGTATATAAAGTATTAAGTCTTTCTAATTTTATCCCGTTGGAATCGCCACCAATTCCCGAATAATAGAGGTAAAATTGGCTATTACTTACTAAAGAACTTAGGTACCGAATTTCTAGCTTAATGTTTACATAATGTAGTATAACTACGATCGCTATTGTTTCTCAGAAATAATAAATAAAATGGGCTTAACAGGGATTTCTAATTAGCTAAGAGAGATTAGAAAACTAAGATGAGAGATTAAGGTCATTTTAAATTTTCTAGCTTTAGGTACAAGCGTCGAGTATTTAGATAGTATTTAATAGCCTTATTCCAAGAAAACGTTTTAGCAGTCATTAATTTTTATTGTAGTACTAGCAACCCGTTCGGACTTTAGTCCAGTGCCTAAAAACCTTGTCTTGAAGATAATAAATGCAACTTGATACCATTTGAATTATTTAGCACAGTCATTCAGAAGTTATATCCTTCAGTTATTTTCTTTTTTGTTAAAAATCAGCTGGACAGCTGGACTGGCTGCAAATACCTAATTCATTGTTCCATTTTTGAAATTTATTTATGCCAGTAGTATAACGTTTTTATTTGAGTAGCGTGACGTCACTGTCTTGTCATTTGTTTTATTTTATTATTGAATACTGTGTTTCTGCTATAAAAAGAGAATATATAGAAGACAATATTCTTTTGAGTAGAAAGAGAACACGATAAGTTGCTGTCCTTGTCATTTCGTGCAAGACGTCACTGACATGTCATCTGTTTTCTGTTTTTCGTTTGTATAGTGAATGCTGGACTTCTGGAAGAAATAATATTTTCTTTTCAGCAGAATGAGTAAACGATATTTATGTTAGTATTCTTAGCATTATAAGCATGACGTCACCAACATGTTATTTGTTTTACTTTTTGAACTGGCAACTTTCACCTCTATGCGACACGAACTTGACAAAATATATGAGATTTATTTGCTAATCGGGATAGCGATAAGGCTACAGAAGAAAATATTAAATAAGACAGACAAACTAAAGTTATAACTCTAACACTTATAAATCTGCCAAATATGACATTAAGCTTGCATTTTTCTCCGGACCTGGCGAGTTTACCGGGGCTCCGGCTCAAAAAGCAGGTGAAGTAACGAGGTGGTTTTTGGTTAGTAAGAGTCTGACACTCCCTCACGCCTCGCCCAGGGCGGGAGAAGACAGGATGACGTCCCCCCTCAAAAAAAAAGCTTGCATTTTATTGATACTCCCTTCGGGCATTTTCTTTGTAGTAATATACAATAAAATTCCAAGATTTCTTTTATCAAGAATAAACACCCATACTTAACGTACCTCATCGTTTTGATCACATGAAAGCAGTATAAAAGGTATCGGTAAAATGCTTTAACCATAAAAGTGCAGGCAGGTGACTTGTGATGGATTGACGTCATGGCACTTCACTAGAAAGTGCATTACCGTGTCACTAGTTCAATCTTTAAACACAACATCTTACTTTATACCTTTTCTATGTAAGTAAATAGGTACTTAGGCATAGTGAGAATGGTGGTATATGTGAAGGAATTGTTTTGTATTTTCTATATGATATAGATCTTACAATTTGAAAAAAATATATACTGTCTGGTACTAACAAAATGTATCCTTGTCCCTATTTAATAAGACACAATTTGTTTACTGTGTAGGTAATATGTCTAGATGCTTAACTTTTTGAGTCCTGACAGATTTTTTTTTTTATAATTTTTAACATATTTAATCATTATGATTGTTACTGATTCTTACAAAAGCCTATATTCTGAATGATTCTCATATAATTTGTTGATTTTAATATGTTAAGAAATCTGACTGATAGAGAAAAAGAATGCCAAAACATCTCCTTTTTGTCCCATTATTTATTTATTGTTTTGTGTACCTACTTAAAAGTTAAAATAAATGAATAAATCATTAGTTCTATCAACATAAATAAAGCAAAAGCTTTGTGTCATAATTACTTTGGGCACCAAATGCTAACTTTCCAACTAATCACAACGGATTAAAAAGTCCAATATAACTGACATGATTCGTTTCGCAGTTTATTTTATACCGCTAGGGTGCTTATCCATCAGAAATGTGCTAAGTAGCTTGGCTGCGTGGATATAATAGCTAAGCCGCGAAACTATGTGTCGTTTCCACTGATACTAAGTAACGTAACGGTGCGAGTAAGATGTGCTATAAAGACGCGTCCCTGGAAAGTAACTGTGTGAGGAAGATACGCAGTTCGAGTATAAGATGTATCGATAGTAGGCAAGCCATCCACAGCACGCATCGATAGCACGTATCCATAGCACATATCCATAGCACTCATCACGTCTGTAACACACATCTTTCCATATATAAAACATATCTTCGTCCGTTTCCTCTAGTGCTAAGTTATGTGTACCAATAAATATGATTGGTAGATACCTAACACACACAGCAACGTAGCATAGCACATCTCTGATGGAAAAGCACCCTTAGTCTGTGGACAGCTTCAGAAGTTATAATTTATTTTTCAGCATTACTTGTCAATTACGTAGGTGACTCACGAAGTTTGAAGGTCGCGGGGATATTCTCAATGTGGGTAGAACAAGACCGATCGTTCTATTCTTAGGGAGGCCTATGATAATTCAGAAATAAATAAAAGCCTGTATAAAATGAATAAATTTTGTGCTTCATTCTAAAAGGTTTCCTAAAATATCAGTCTCGAACAATTTGTAATTGTTATTTATGTATGAAATTGCAGAATAAATAAACTACATCCTATAAAAACAATTTCAAATTTGTCAACAGTAATTGGATAAAATAATCCTAGTTATTAATAAGTCGTGCGTAGGCAGTTCATATTCCAATTTTTCCGTTATCAATTTTCCAATTTCAGAAGTATCCGTGTGTTCAAGGTGAGCCGGTAATAGCCGGTTCATAAAATGTCCGTATCTTCTGAATGTGAGACAGAAGAGGTCGGATATAAGGTCATGGTTGGCTATGGAGCTTATCGCACAACCGCAAACTGCGACTTAAATGTTTTGTGCTCGACTGTAACACCAGGAGATAACCGTTATAGCACATAGCGGCATCAACGTTCTTGAAATTAAAGCGCAGATATTTGTACTGCCTTGTAATAGCACGAACAAGACCACGGTTTTAACGTTCATGTGAATACTTCGTATCCTGTTAAAGTTAGTCGTAGTTACTAGTTTTTAGATAAACACACTTTTATTCTATATAAAGCAACCACTTTTCGCAAATTATGTTATCGGCAGGCAATTTCGAAATCAAAGTACTCGGCCCAATCGCAAAATTATTCTCAGTAGCCGCACTTAGGGCCATTAGAGCAAATCAATAATTACAAAAAAGGCTAATACTACTCAAATCCAATGCTTTTAGTAGCGTTTTTTCATTTCATTTTCGCTTCGGCTTACGGAGCTATCCTACAGATAATATTTATGTAGACGAAAATAATATACACTGGTACTAATGAATGAAACGTACTTTGAAACAATTATTCATCTGACATTTCATTCGACATGGAATATGTACTCGTGTGTCGTATGTGTACATAAAGCCTCGGAGGGTTTTAATCATCACTAAAGTTAATTCGCAACCTCCCTTACGGATGGCATTACATAAGGTTATTTCCAAGACATTTCGCACTTTCTTAAGATTCCTTTTGCAAGAATGTGAGAAAACCCACGTAATTAATCCTGGCCGTGTTTCGTTCCGAAGTTCGCGGCGTATTACACGTATGCTGTACATACATATATTCAGGCGACACTTGGGTCGCGACACAGTAATATAAATGTGAAATTACTCGACAATTCCTCTGTGAGTGGAATTGCGATATCTGTGAGCTAAAGCTCGGTTGAAACGTTGGAGCCACTGGCTTTTCTGAATAGGGTCCACTATCTGTCGCCTCTCTACGAACATTTGCTCACATTCAGCCCTGGCCAAAAACTATTGTTTTGAACTTTAATCATTATTCCAGCTACTCCCACATTTAATTTTGTCTGGCATTTTGTTTATTTTTTACGCTTCAAAGAGTCAAGCTCAGGCGTAATTAAAATGTATGTGCAATTCAGTTTAATGAATCCAATTTTTATTACACAAAGGCATTTGATACGTAATATTTAAAAAGGGGTATTTTATTAGAAAGCTTTGATCTAAACTCTGTGGTCAACTGAGTAGGTGTTTAAGATTTATTTAAAAATGTAATCCAAACTGGTATGCGCAAAATAAATCGTATATAGTTTTTGCTGAATTAAAATATACAAGCTTCAAAATTATCCCGATGTCTATAATTAATCTTAGTTAGACACGACCAGTTGGTCTCGTATAGAAACTATTTTAAGCATAAAAGTAACATTTTAATACGGCCAGGTCTCGGAGTATCCTAATCTAATATTTGTTGAGAAGACTCGTAACTTATATAAAACGTATTTTTCTGTTAGCAACTTTCAGTTTTGTAGGCAGCTAATATTATTTAAGTTGACTTCTCTGAAGCTACGTAAGTGGCAACTCCTAATTTAATCCTCGAAGTAGGGACGTACTCTTGATAGAGCACACTTATGAAAATTGACTGTTACACGTATCTGTTACAGCATATAGGGTTGTGTAAGTATGTATAATCTGACAATAAATATAACCCTAAAAGAGCCATCGTTATCAGACCCATTTTCTCTCGTAGGCCCTTGCCGAATGTCAAATATATAGGGTTACATGATATCAGTCTCGCCTCCCTAATGGACACTTATAAGGCCGAGTGGGCCTTTTCAGTGTCGGTGTTTTGACACCCTTTAATATAAGAACGAAGGCTTTTATATTAGATATTCACGAAATTAGGCGAGCACATATTGATTTTTCTTACGATATCACGCTGGGCCAGACAGATGAGCAGTAGCCCTACTTTACATAATCAACTCTATGAGCTATTTCATAGAAAAGGTTTTCCAAACTCAAGTTTTATATTTTCAATGTTATAATGCAATGGTAACCTGACTAAACTAAAGGGTAGCTGATAATGACGTATGCCTTAAAATACTTTACACAGATCAAAATAGATCTGGTAATTATCTAAGTCTCATTTATCCTGTGTTAAAATGCAAAGGAATATCTTCGAACAATTTCGATTAATTTTAATTGCTCTATTTATATTTACCGTCTGATTGTACAAAGCGTGGGCCGGTGAGGGACAAGGCATCGCCGCTGGATGCAATTAGACGAATGAATCGCGTGATCTCCGCCTTTATGTTCTATCTCAGTAACTACCAGTAATAACTACCGAACAGGAATATAATAGAGGGGAAAACATTGCGACGGGATAAAGGCTTCTTTGTTGTACATTTCCTTTGCTTCTAACGTGATTGTTCAAAGCATTATTCCATCAACTTTAAAAAATAAACAACGTTTTTAAAAGAATAACTAAGAATTACGTTTGTTTGAATCAAACGCACTCCGTAGGCTTTTTTTAATTTTATATGTATGTTATCTTTAACAGTAGCAGTTTTCTGTATTCCTTTGAAGGATTAAACAGAATTATCTCAAAGGTCAATAACCCGTTCGTTATCCCTTGATAAGGCGCTTACAAAAGTGAGTATAAAATATACCTACAAACTTCTGGCTTATTTTTAGACTTGATAGATAAGCTTAGTGAGAAATTGAAAATAAAAAATGTGGGAATTATTGTTTGTCCATACAATTTAGAAAATCGTACACACAACGTTGTTAACAGTCACCCTTAATATCAAGCAAGGAGTAGTAGTCACTAAGAATAATATAATTGTAGAGTAAATCAGCTTCGCAACATACTCTCGCTTCTGTAAACTAGTTTGGCTTGAGCTTTCGCGTTTTTGTCGCTACCTGTAGTACATTTCCGTGTACCGTTCCCTACGGAAACAGCCTTTCAGTGTTCACCTGCAAATGCAAAGAAAAATTCCATCCGAGCGACTTAAAGACTCGAATGTTAGCTCGCACTAATATTTTTCTACGTTTACTCGAAAGCAGCTGTTTCGAAACGATTTCGGAACTATTATAACGCGTTTCGGAAACGTTTGGAGTCACGCAACGCAAGACAATGTGATTTAAATGTATTAACCGGGCTGCTCTATAAATCACTGTGAAAGTGAAGGGTAGTGAATAAATGGATTAATTTATATTATACCTATTACGGTTGAACTAATTTTAGGTAACTACACCATGTATGACTATGAAATAGACAAAAAAATGAAATCAATAAGCACTGTATAACATTATGTAGCTGCGGATTCATGAAATAAATACAGAAAAATTTTGCACCGATAGCATCAACGAACAGTGATACATATCTCACGGAACGTAATACATTCGTCTCAAATAAATGACAGTGAAAACTGAATCGCTTCGTTCGCGTTGAAAAAGGCTTAGTGAAGCGCCCGACGACGCGCGAACATCGGTTTTGTGCGACATTCTCGATGATATCAGATTTTCTCATATCGATGCCTGATTTATGAAATATCTGCAAAGGAAAATTATCCGACGCATGCCCGCTTGTGATACAATATGATTGGCTTATTTTCCTCTTCTTTCGATCTTTACATGTTATTATCGTATCGACATCCGACTTGCAAAGGTTATCCGTATTTATGAGGATCTGTTTACTAGATACAATTACCAGTCGTACTGCGGTCTTTTGCGTAGGTCAGTAAGCTTGAAGGTATTATTAATAGAATCGCTGGGATTGCCTACGTAAGGAAGATGATGTTTTTATTGGGAAGTACTATTTCAGTATATGCCAAAGAGATATTTACAAAAATGTACATCTTTATTAATTTCATTTGAAACATGTTTATCATTAAACCTAAATCAAATTAATTAAAGACAAAGTCAATAAACCTACTTATCATCTTATGAAATAATTAAAGCGAGACTAAAGGTTAAAGTTTTTTGTCATAAAGCCATTTAGTCGCACAAATCTTTTGTGGAGCGGCGTACTCATAAAATACCGTACATTTATTAAAATCAAGTAATTAATTTCTACAAAAGATCTCATATCTTACGAATACGGCTCAAACAATTACTGTTTGCTTACACCTACATAAACGAAGTTAATATTTACGAATTCACATGAAATTAAATTAAGGTTTTAGACAATAAGCGCTGTAGCGGTGTAGCGATTCGCTGACGCGTTATAAAATTTAATTTTAATCTGTGGGCGCGAATGGGATAGGATTTCACCCTTGCTTATCTGTGTTATATTATAATGATCGTTGCGTCACACCCGCCATGTAACGTGATAACGTGACATCCGATGCCATATAAGCCTTTTATTAATATATGATTTAAATATATTTGGTACCTGGATTTGTTCCCTGTAAAGATTACGATTGGATTTCATGCGATCACACAAAAGTAAAATTTTATTAGAAGTAAAAATTGACATCTAAAATCTTTAATGTTTCTTAGATACACCTATAAATACAATATTATAGATCCTGTCCAAGCAGAAGAATATGATTTTGTATTTAAAAAAATATATTAGTTACAATAGTAACAATTTAACGTTTTACGTAAGTGTTTAGAAAAAAAAAAATTTTTCTTTAAATATCATAAGCTCAAGTGAATTAGCATTTCCATAAGCTACAAACAGATTTAAAATACTATAATTCTCATTAGAATAAAAGAATACCCAGAAACGGTTCACCGCTTGCCATAATACACCTGCTTGCCCCAAGCAATGGTTGCGTACCGACGCAAGGTCAAAGAGATACAATTCCCAAGTCGATCAAACAATATAATTGAATTTTATATAAAATTCACGCCGAGATTGTAATCATGATAGCTGGGGGCTCACTCATCTCCAGGGACCCTAAAACCTGAGACCTTAAACACTACGAAAATCTACTTATCTACAATATCTAGTTGTTGGGTGTAAACAAGATTAAAATGTCCTTAAAGTTATGTAATTCCGTTGGGTCTAAGTTATTTTATGTAAGTTAATTTACTCTGTTGTTTAATTACTCAGGTACCTATAGAAAAAATTAAGAAATAACACGAATTGATTTTTTCGTCATTTAATGTTTGACGGTGATGCAATATTTTTTTACGATAGAACTTCATTTGGTGATCTGTACTATAGGTTTCGCTTACAACAGACACCAGTCTCAAGCTTTTTTATCCTAAATGTTCGCTGTACATTGTTCAGTGATAATTAGAGAAATAAATTTCTATCATTTCTTAATTGTAAAATGAATGAAATTAATATAATGAAAATGAATATAATTATTTTAGTATTTCTTTTACTTTTCAGTATCACAAATGCGACAACTGTCATCGGATCGATCGATCGGTCGGATAGTCACAAATACCTGTTCAAAACTAACTAAACTTTAAATTGTATTAACAGAGTGACTTTCCATTAGCAAAAACACTACGGAATATTACAAAGGTTCAGGAAAAACAAAAGAAAAACGCTAAGCGATCGAGACGTTGTAAAAGTCAACGGAGTGTAACGTAATGCGGTGCTTGGGAACGAAACCACAGACATCGGAACTGTGGCCATCCATGTAGGTACTGCACTTAAAGGTTAGCTTAGATTTGTATTTTAGTATATTGTGAATACCAATTTTCGATATTTTTTCCTAGAATAGATGCTGGAATATGTATAGTCAGGACCAAGGAAATTAGAAGGTAATTCCTACTGATTCTCGTCAAATGTTGTGGCTTGCTATAAATACTTTTTAAAGGCAATAAGATAAATGACGATTTAAAAAAATACAATTTATTATACATAATTAAGATATACAACGAAACAATATATCCCAGAATTTTATAGTGAACTTGATTGAAAAAGAGTATATTTTGTTTAATATTGCAATATTTGCTTTGACGTTCAAAAGTGTCTTCCCGGTCTATTTGAAATAAATAATTTTTACTTTGAAATTTAAGATTAAATTGTGTGTTATGTTATGTGTGTGGTCGTATACAAATGCTTTTGAAAAGAAAAAGAACAACTTTTCAATACAAACTTTTTACATTTTCTCTTGTAAATCTTTACTACTATTTTATTGTATTATAATTTCCAAAGCTTTCCTTAGTGACAACAAACACACTTAAGTCGTATTCCTAAGAAGTTAAGCCCGGTGTCTAAGACCGCACATGCAGTGCTTCAAACCACAACGGCTTGGGTGAACGAACCTGTCTCACTGTTGTGGCCGATTGTACCGGATTACAGGTAGGTGTTCTCGACGAATATTACATGACATCATGTATAGGATATATTTCAATGATATGTTAGTGTTGGGATTTTATTTTTCTGATTAAAACAACGAAAGCAATAAATTTATTTTTGCTAATAGACTACAAAATAGCACTTTTACATATCAATATTTAAAAAAGACATCCAGATGAGTTTGACATTTTCTGACGACTCTGAGAAGAAATGGCGAAACGAACTAAAGTTTATAGTTTTAACGTCCAGACAAATGCAAAAAAAATATAAAATGTTAGATTGCCTATTTCATTGGTTGGTTAAATCGTCATTCAGTTTTGGTATTTATAAATTCTCAGTGGTCAATGATTTGTACCAAGAAAAATAAAAAGCGGGTGAACAATTTCATTTGGTTTTGAGGATAGAAAGTCATCCAATGATTTCTCTCGCTTTGGGCGAGACGAGAGTGAATGTCAGACTCTTAGTGACTAAATACCAATCGCTGTCCTGCTTTTCGAGCCAGAGCCCTGACTAAACCCGCTAGGTAGTTAGCTCCGGATTAGGCATCAGGCCCTACTGGGCCCTATCTCAGTGGTATGCTGGAAGATGTGGGTAACGGACTTAAATAGGTTCGTGTGATGTTTACAGGTTCAGAAATCTAGAGCACTTATTTACATTAAAATAACATCTTAAATACCTAAATAAAACACTTTTTATGTTGAACTAAATCAGAACTTTCCTGTAACCTTTTATTGCTTTTTCAGTATGATTGAGTAAACCAAAAATATATCTGTTGTAACTAAATGCATAGTATTTTGATATGTTTTTCACATACATATTCGAACGTTCCACGAAAGGTCCGTGTTACCCCACATACTTATCAAAATAACTCGACGAAATCCTAAGAAAATAAAAGAAAGTAAGTAAACACATTACAGCGAGGACACTCATCCTAAACGAACAGTAACGACATAAGAATTTGTTTGTCTTAATTGGACTTTTTATCTTCTTAACAGACTCAAAAATCAACACAATAAATCAAATAAAGGACGGTTTTATTTTATAATATATCTAGCATTTTCATACCCTTTTTCCTATCTCGCGTATACCGTAAACAAAAATTGCGTCATATTTTACAACCCTAGCTTCACATAAACACAACGCATTCATAAATCATTAAATGGTTTCATACATATACATAATCAGGCGAGTAGGTCGCATAGGACCATAAAATTTATTAGCTTATCAATACAGCACCTACGTGCAAATATCCGAACCAATAACTATAAAGAAAGTCAATAACGTTGTTATTATTCAGGGTATACCTCTTCTTAATAAGAAAACGTGTATCTAATGCGGTGTTTGATATTCGCATCATCTGTGTATGCGGTGTCGTAATGGCGGGGAATCACAATATCTCGTTATAAGCGGGCGAAACAAAGAAAGGGACGCGTGCTTCGCATGCCAACGCCGCGCCGACGCCGCCGCCACCGCCGCCGCCGCTCTCAAACAACTGAAAATCTATCGAAAGGTGCGCTCTCCGGCCTATATCTTTCTCGTCATTTATTTACAAAGGCCTGTTGTGTACATGTCAAAGGTTAGTGTTTAATGTCGTGTTTGTTCTGATAACATTGTTCGAGATGAATACACTGTACCGCTATTCTAAAGATAGAGGTGCTCCCAACGCGAGTCCTACACGCATTACACAATAGACCTTTCTAAAATTACAATTTAAAATCATATTTTAAAACCCCATTAGTTAAATGTAACAAGACAGATAAACTCAATTTAATGGTCTCCACAAAAATAGTTTTTAACGTAACGTTTTTAAAATGAAAAATGGTTAGTGAAAATAATATATTAAATGAAAAATGTTTGTAGTCCGCAACCCAGAGTTGGCTTCAAGGTCGGTATAAATTTGAGTAACAAGCAAACCAATCAGTACTTGTCAAAGTGATAAATCTAATAACTCGGCGAAACACTAATTCAACTTACACTTGGAGATAAGTTTCACGCCTCTAACACGTAAGCTTAACAATTTAAATGTCTGGGCTTGAACTACGACTCCATTTGTGTTATTGTATTATTTTAATGGAATTGAGACGAACTTTAACCAATCTTATCTATTTGTGGTTAACTTGCTGAAGATTCGTATTTACTTCGACGGATCGAATAATAGACGGAGACATTTAATTAAATGCTATTTTATCTGATGACCTTGACCTAGTGGTCGTAAATAAAAATTGAAGATAAAAAGTGAAGACGAGATTTTCATCTTGAATTTAATGTTCTTAAACCGTTGAAGTCGATCTAGATACGTTCACAGAAAGATGATGATGATTATGTTGATAGAAATAATTAATAATATTAAATTAATAAATAAAAAGTGGATACTTATTTTAATGGTACCGTAAGTATTTGCTTTTACAACACTATACGTTAATGCCCATTTAGATATTCATTTTAGGCATACCTACTTCAAGCAAAATACACATGAATTTTACATACAAATCGCTACTACACGTTAATCAAATCTTTTGACAACCGTCCAGTTCCACTAAAATATTGATCTAAACAACAACTGACGATTTATTCATAAAATGTTCTGTTACCTCAGTTCTTTCTACAGGTTGTTTCAAATATGCACCGTTATGGCGTGCCATAACAGAGTTTTTTTAGTAGCCCATAACCCAATGTGATTATATAAACCTATGTTTATATTTTAAGTTTACAAAGACGCTGTGTTTTTCTCTTACATTTAAGTTACTTTTAAAGTAAAATTTCTCTTAGTTTAGAAAAAATTAAAATGCTTGTAATTTCTTAGATACTACGCCATGAATTCGTTTCTGCATGAAGTGACTGCAATCTTTAAGATTTGTAGCACATGTTCAGTAATTCCGAAGCACCCTGTTTTTAATCATGAAAGTCTCGCCTTTTGAAATTATTTTCTTTAGAAAACGGCTTTATTTTCCTCTTTAAATATTCGCAGATAGATATTTTCCAGTGAGACTATAATAATAAGAGAGTCGTCTATTTATACAGTACAAAAATTATAACAATTCTTACTAGTTAATATTTTAAAAGCGAAAGTTTGTTTGTCAATTTTTTATTTGGCAATGGGACGATTCTAAAACCATATTGTATTCAGGTCTGGAGATAGCTACAAAGTTACTTTTTCTCTCCCAAAATCACGAGTACCAGCCAGTATAAAATAAGGTATATCCTAACATATCAAGTTAAAATTATGAATAGTAATTTAAACTTTATCTTTATCGTCTAGTTTATGTGTTCAAATAGATATAACGAACGGTTTAAATACCTTAGTTTATGCTCACGTTCTCTAAGGCATAACTGGGTCCTATTTTAATCAGATGAACAAAATATTCAGGCCTCATGAATATGCCTCTGCCTAATTATAACTCTAGAGGCATAGTATCAGTACCTAAAGGTAAATTAAACAGTTTTCTAATTAACATGAACGGGCTTAACATAATACCTCGTTGGTTGGGTGATCGCAAATACAGAGTAAGTACAGGAGAGTAAAGCAGTTTGTTTTTGAGTTACTTTTGTTAGAAAAAGTGTGAGAAAGCCATGCTTCGGCACGAATGGACCAGCTTGACCAGAGTGATACCAATGCCTCTCAGAAAACCAACGTGAAACAACGCTTGCGTTGTGTTCCGTTGTGAGTGTTAGGTTACCCGCCTTCCCAATATTCCTAATCCCCGATTCCTCAACAACCTCCCAACCAACGCACTTGTAACGCCTCTGGTGTTACGGGTGTTCATGGGTTCATGGGCGGCGGCGATTGCTTACCATCAGGTGATCCGTCTGACCGCTTCTCGGTGCATATACCATAAAAAAATATATCTTATAAAGTCATATAAAGCGAGTTGGTACGTCTTAAAGAATACAGTTTGATTTTGTGAGGCGAGTGGAAGGAGTATCATTACTGTATACCGAACATAAAAACCTACGTAATTAAATTTGAATCAATACTTGTGGTACCGACAGCTCCGACAATCACTTACACAATACCTGCGCCAAATACAATACCTTGAATACAACCTGAATAAGATTAGTTAGACCATTTAGCTGGAAAGTGTACTCGTATGGAACATAAGATGCTATCCTGCTAAATGACCATAGTAAATAAAAATATTCCAAGTACTTTCCCCTATAAACCGCGGTACAATTCATGAAGCGAAATATTTTACTGTTATTGTCAAAAAGTTACGAGTAGTTCTCGTTACATCTCTTACAAGATCTAAACTGTTTTATTTAAGTATTTTTATAACTAAAAACTTTTGTTGAAAACTGTGAATAAAAATACCTATACTTTTTCTTTTAATTTTTAGAAGTGTCCTCTTTGCCACCAATGATTCTCGGAATTCAATTCCCGTATTCGCAAAAGTAAATACAAAGCACTTTTCAAATGTGCAAATTCTGGAAATGATTCCTATCAAAATTCTCCTTTAGTCTTAACTATTGCAAAATAACTGTATTCGCACTTATGTGAAGAAACTTAACCTGTACTATTTTGTACTGTACTTTACCTGTACCTAAAGGAAAGCAAACACTATAAATAAGTTGAAAAGAACCCTCTACTGAATGGACGCTAAAATTACTTATATCACGTTCAAACTCCAAGCACTTACGTTTACCGAAGAAAAATGAATTGTGATTGTTTTAACCATTAAATTGGTGGTGAGTAGGGCGTATCTACGTCACGCGAACCGAGCCCAAGGTACTACCTTAACCTAATTCCGGCATTCATTTCGCCAGCTCACTCGTAAAATTTTAATAGCCGCAGGAAACCATCTTAGAAGATGGAAAACGAAATGTAGACTTTCGACAACGATACAGGATATTATATCAAGTGAAATAATATTGAAAATGTACTGAATACGTGTAATAAGGCGGGTACTTCCTAGCTTTAATGTGGCGGTGGTAAGGGTTTATTAGTCTTTGTATTAACTTTGTGTATTATATGTTTAGTTATGACTGTAGTCTGGTTTTGAAAACAGTGGAATTGAGATTTAAATGTTCTCGTGTATGAATGTCGATACGGTCACAGTTACTCAACATTACTTAAAACAAGTAATATACTCCTTTAATGTCAAAGTCACTAGTAAAAACAAATAAATCTTGGCCAAATGCAACGCCAACATCATTCTTTAAACATTTCACCAAGATTTTAGTGTAACAGGTATATCGTAAACAAATTGCCTCTAACAAATCACACAAATGAACGAAAGCAAAGTTTAAAAGCAAAAAGTTCCTACGACCGCCAATTTACATGTACATTTTGAATCAACAAAGCCGATGAAGAGATACCCCGCTACAGTAACTACGGTACTTTTAATAGAACAGTCATTGTTTCGTTTTAATTGCTCATGAACACGAATCAACTACACAAAGTCGGAATATCCCATTTTATTGTCATGTACGTTAATAAAGAGGGACTGACGTAAATCCGTTGCTTGCTCATTTCTTAATTGGATTCTCAAGTTTATTTTATAGACCGATCTACTTTAAATAGAAGTTCTCGTTTTACGACACTGAATCTGTTTTTACGTTGAAACTGTTCTAATTATGCAATAAAATATTTTATTGATTCTATTACTTTTTACTGTGTCTGTGGGGTACCTAAGTTGTGTAAATAAAATTACAACGGTGCAGTGTACGAACTAAGTAAACTGTTTTATCTTCTTGTATTTTTATAATCATGTGTCGTGAATAATCTGAATCCTTTTTTAGAATGATACACTTTTACAGTGATGCATATTTAAATTTTGTAATTACTGACCTGTACACGTTTCTATATATTTTTGTCCAGTTTTTTTACCGTAACGCTTGGTACAATTTTAAAATAAATAATAAAAACGTTCCGCTACAAAAAATGTTGTGAGCTGATCACGTGAGCTCCCGCCTCACAATTCAGCGACTACGCAAATTGCCATTCATACCAATATGTTGAGCCGTTTAGGCTGTAAATTCGGTTGGCAACGTCGCGTAAAAAACATTAGTCTCTTTTCGGTTTGCCGTAGTCATGTAAAAATTGCTGTGAAGCAGTTTTATAGATTGCTTTAGATCGCTCTTACACCAGCGGCGCGATCGGATGACGACAAAGAGCTCCAGCGATTGGCGGAGGACTTTAACAGCCACCATATATCTGGGCGCATCCTGAACCTCCATACGAACCTCCGGAAGTACCCATAAAGTGGACGTTAAAACGACGACTCTTTTTACACTTTATTATCATTGGATGTGAACGCCGGCTCAGATTCCTTCGCAATTTACCGCGCCGCGAAGAAGACACTCTTGTTGGACGCGTTTTATCGCAAAATCGATATAACTGATTATGGACGCGAGGTCTGAAGCGTCATGGCTTATGAACTTCGTTTTACGAGGAACATCGGACACTCATTTTGGTACTTCACGAGACTTACACGACAATGCCTTTCATATTGATATACTGGGGTTCGGGTGGTCGTCTAGCCAATCTTTGTTTAAATCATAAATACACAGACGAGAGGAGCAGAAGTATCAAGGAGGCTTAGCGGTGCAGGGTGACGGGCGACGACGTCGCGGTTGTTGTCGGTCAGGCGATTATGATTATTATGCTAATAACGTATTGTGAGTTATCGTCCATTGATGCCCGACGCCGGATCGTGGAGATCGAGTTACGCAAGTTTCGGCCAAGTTTTAAGACCCTGCCGAAGGCCTCTTACTAACTATCTTCCTTAACGCCTTAGTTAAGAAGCGCCTTATGAGAACTTTGACGCTGAGATTGAGGAAGCTATTACGGGATCCGTTCAGATAGATATAAGCAGGATGTCACTTCCACGCTCGACTTTGTGAAGTTGTTTACTTTGATGGTTCAAACTTTCGTCTAATTTATCTGAAGAGACGGCATTAATGGCGCTTTAAATTTATTTGCGCTTATAATTAAAATCCAAACGAAATGGAAATGGAAAAATGTGTAAATAAAAACAACATTGCGAAAGAAAAGCAAATAGAAAAGTAATCCTTGATTATTATGTCGGCGTGCGTTCTTTTAAAAGGAGATCGTGAATCACATTAAGCGAAAGAAATGGAAGATTAAATATTATCTTGAACAAATATTTGCGTAGTGCACTACAGTTACTAGGTGGAGTTGGGCATCGGATCGGGCAGTGGTTGCATCCCGCTCTATCATTACTTCCGCTCCGCTCTCAACTGGGGCAATCGATACCGGGGGGCTCGGGAGGCGCGCGCCCTCCGGCCGGTGGCTCCCCCTATAGCTCTTCGCGCGCATCACTCGTGTGACAATCGCTCACGCTTCGCTCGTCCATCGCTCATCGCTCGCTGTGTGCGCCGCGGACCTAGACAAATCCACTATAGCCACCGGACGTTCTACGCTACCTCACCTGAACGTACTCTATTAAAATTTTACAACAATTGAAAGGCACTTTTATTCTGAGTTCAGTCTGATTCTGAATTTGCTTTACAGATAAACTTTTAAAATATCTACCTGTATAAAAAGTTTGTTATTAATAAATTAAATTCATATTTATATTTCATTCGTAAACCGTTTGTTGACTGCGGAAAATTTTGTTTTCAATCTGTTGCACGAAATAAAACCTAAGCAAATGGGGTCAAGGTTACCTTTTGGTTACATTTATCTTATGGCTTATGAATGCGAGGTCAGCATCTCGGAATAAACATTAAATAATATAATAATTTATGGCCTGCTTAAGGGGTCTTTAGTTCAGCGAACCCTGTTGTGAACTTAGTCTGGGATTTGATTCCTGGGTAGCAAAACATCATTGATTTTTTTATTCTTATTTTCAGTATAGATTTCAAAATTAGATTTGTTCTGTTTTGTTTATGATTTTGCGTTCTATAAACTATGACTCTATACTCTTCTACTTAATTAAAGACATACTTAGGTAATTTTAAACTTTCAACTTAAAATCTACATCTCCAAAATATTAAGTCTGACTTGCAATATCTAGTCTAAATGAACACTAATAAGAGTGAGCTCCAGGTGCCTAATCTGAAAATAAGCAGATTCATCTCCAGTAATGAATCAGCTGTTTGAAGTTGCAGTCAAATTACTCGACGGGAGCGGATTATATCTGTAGCTGGGATTAGATAACTTTAAGCTTAATATAGGGAACTATTTAATTCGAATTAAAGATGAGATTTGCAGTGAGTTCTACTGAGAGAGTTAGCAAGTTTATAATTTTGAAGTACATTCTATATTAGCTATTTGAGAATCAAAACTCCCATAAAGTAGCCTCATCTGCGATTCCAAATTGTACAACAATACCTTCGAAAAATAACAAAGAAAACAATTGTCATAACGAAAGCATACCTTCGCAAGTGGTATCCTTCAAATAAGATATCGTGGACACCGCACAAGAACCGGGTCCGGTAATAAAACGGTGCCCCCGAGCGCACACTAAAAAACGTGCGAACTCGGCAAATTTTCAAAATGGTCGTCGGAATAAAAAGCGGGGGCCAGTTTATGCTCGACCTCGGACCCGTCTACACCTGTTCTCGCAATCACTGCAACTCCACTCTCTCCTCTAATATTTATTACGCGTGAATATCGTATGCTCCTTCTTTCGTTCCTTCCCTGAACTGATTGCACAGCTCTCATGAGCTGCCGTGGGGGAGCGTAAGATGTTAGCGCATCATAAATATTTATGATATTACATATTTTTTTCTTATAAGTACACACTAGATGCCATATTGCTTATGTATCGTAACTCCGAGTTATGTTGGTAAAACCTTGTTGCGTACGTTTTTGTAATAATCGTTATGTGAAAAATACAGTCCCATATGTGTAACGCCTTTCTTAACAGTAAGCGCGAATTTTGCCAAGCAATAAGCACAGATTTAAGCTTAATACTGTGGTCTGAAAGATTTACCAAAATCAAATGTCAAACCCGAAAATAGAACTCAAGTTCTTACTTACGCTTAAAAGTCACATTGAAACCACTCAACAGACGAATAAATCCAACTTATATATAGGTACATAATTTTATCCTTGCAACGTTTTGTTAACCCATTGTGCGCCTAAGCAAATTCAAATAATGAAATCGAATATCCGATCGAGGAAATAAGTCAAGCTTTCAGCTTTGTCAGGATTTTTTTCATTTAAGTAGGTCAGGGTTAATAAGCATTTGTGGAGTAAGCATTGGGACTCTGGGGACCTTTGGCTGAGAGGTAAGAGTTGAATTAAGCCCAATGTATGTTCACTTCAACTTATTGGTCACGGTTAAAAGGCGGGTTTGGGACATTAATATTCAGTGCTAGCTGAGTAACCGATGTATAAGTGATGTTGATTTATTTTACATTATTGTCGTTTATTAATTTGGTATTTGAGTAATTCTGTTTAACTGTCTTGTTAGTCTTTTATTTTTCAATTAGGAGCTTAGAAATTGGTTTTCGTGACATCAATGTTTTTTGGGAAGTCAATATCATGACTATGTTAGTTATGTGAGAAATCAAGATAAAAATTATATTAAAAAAAATCTCTTTCACATTAATATTTTGTTTTTATATTCAAACAACTCATATCGTGGTGTAAAGCTGGACCATTAACAAAGGTTTTCATTCTGAAATCTAATCACGTATCCAGAATATACACAACACGTCCGACTTTGCTAAAACCAACTCCAATTAGCATTCAGTAATTAATAATCGCGATTTATACTAATTGCTTAGTTCCGCACGCAATACCTCATTTTCATTTAATTTTTCATTATACTTAATTTAGTATAGTACTTACTATAATATATAATCATAATAATAACAATCAAAAACGTCCAGTGTTGAACGGCCTCCCCCAGCCAGCAGTAATGGCATCTTTTTAATAATTATAGCTTGAAAATTCATATTTATAATTACGGTAGCTATTAAAGGAAATTATTTTACGTCGGCAGGTGCAGTATGAAGAATAGTGGGTTGTTTTGTGTTGTTATAGCTCATTTGTTTATGTATTGACGTAATAATACACCTTTCTTTTATGGATTTGGCTGAGGAAATATACGGTGTACTCTACCTCACATATTTTTATGAATTCAATTTTCGTTATTATAATATCAATATTTGCATTTGTATAAATTATAAACACATAAAGGAACTAATAAACCTTATTCAACATAACGTATTGCTTGCTTATTTCAAAACACAGGAAGAAAATGGGAATCCATAAAAATGAAAAGAAAATAATTTCATTAAAAACAAACCTAATCGAGGAAGCTAGCGGTTAAAACTAAAACAAACGAAGCGGTTCGATTCTTAAGGGACCGCAAGCTCATTACATTATTGTTATCTAAGCAACCTTCAGCCGGCTACTATATGGGAGGTTGTATGGAGTAAAGTGTGGCCTGGCTGAGAGGGCTACAAGAACAAAAGCCTCTCGTAATTAGACCGACCGCGGCAATACATAAATAATTTGCCGCACGTACGGCTTTGTTCAGAAAACAGCTTTTTATTTAATGCTGTTATATCAAGAAGAACACTTGGTGTGCTTTTGATGGCGGTAATCCTCTATCCTTTTATCCTTACGCACAGGTATCCATTGTTGCTGGTAACTGCCTTTGTTTATATTATATATCAACAATTTTATGACCCACAAACCTCGTATAATTTTGTTTGCCACACGAGAGTGACGTGGCTTATATAGTGTTGTTACGTCTACATATATTTGCTAATGAATGATAGATATAAAAAAAATATTATACTGTACACTACACTGTATATTGGGACACTAAATTCATTTCACTAGAAACAAAAATAAAGCAAAAATCTCGACGCACGTGCCTCGAACTGAGTGAAACTGATCTGATATACAAACTTTAAATAAACGTGAGCAGAACAAACAGAAGTCTTTCAAAAAATAAAACCGTATTCCACCCGATACCTTACAATTTCACCCTTTTGTTATTTCTATACAAAAATATATCTTTGGTAAACGGAGAGCTATGAAATATTTGACGTTAAAATCCAGTTACCGAAATTTCGGTACGGTGTAAAAGGAAAAGAAATTTTAGGCCAGTTCGCTTAATGAAACAAATTTCAGGGCGGCGACATTTAAACCGTAAGTAAGCCCTTTGTAGTGCGTTGGGCGCAGTTCGCCGGCCGCTTTTGTCCCAAAGCCGACCGACCCGCGGCGACACTCCTTTGTGCTGCCTTACAAAATATTGCTAATTACGATTAAAAAGAAACTTCTGCACTTCTGAGGGACCTGTTTGTGGCAGACCTTCGATTGTAAACAAAGTAAAATTTTAAACAAACAATGTCAATGTTTTACATTGTTGCGATAAAAACTTTTACTTTTTGAGGTTAAAATAAAACTTCAATCACATAATAAGTTTTGTTTTAAGAAGTTACGTGATAACGAACGAGTTTTAGAAACACATAAAATCAATGAACGAGCTACTTATACTGAATTTTTAAAGAGTCACGCATCACGAACTAAAACTATTTTAAGTTTGCAAAGCTATAATAGCCGGTTTAATGAGAATTTGACTCCTTCATTAAGGTTTCTGCCACACTATCAAGTTTTGGCTGAACAGCAATTTGGCCGACGGGGTTAGGTGTTGTGCCTTTATACTTCGCTTGACGGCGCTTGTTCAGTTTGTGACTCATCAATACTCGCCCACAACGTAATTAAAATTTAAGACCAAGTATAATTGTAGATTTTTGTTCAAAACCCTCCTGAATAAAGTCAAATAACTCGACTTATTTGCATTGAAACGATTATCTTCTGGGAGTTTGTTAAAACGTACGCATGGTGCATACCAAAACCTAAATGCGATATATAAACAAAAAATTGGGCTGGTAAAAATTGGCTTTAGCTCTCCCCCAAATGTTTGGCCCTCGACACAAGTTATGTTGTCAACGTGACCTACAGTCTATAGCTTAGCAGTATTAGAGAAAAAAATCGCTACAAAATTTTACGTCCGCCGTGCGACACCCCCCCTAATAATGTCTGCTTAAGGGTGGCGGTAACATGGAGTACACATTTACGCTCCGTTAAACGGGGAAAGCTTTTTTCGTGTTTAGTGTCACAAAAACTGTTATTAGCTTGAATTGTGCCAGTAAGAGCCACCCTGCTTTACGTGGTCATAAGAAAAAATAAGGAAATTGTTTAGCATATTGATGGGGACTTCCTTACACGCCTTCTTAGTCAAGGTTTTTAATTTATTATTATTTAACTTTTCTAAAACTTTAATTGAAATATATTCAACTACTTGATGACAAACTTATCATTTGTGAACACTGGACTAAATTAAGATCAATAAAATAATATAAGTAGTCGAAAAATCTTTTGGACAATTCTCGAATTTCAATTAGACCTGACCCATGATAATATTATGTCAATCGGGAAAATGAATCGTCCTCACTCATTGATTAAGAGAATTGATAAAAAAACCACAACAAACGAAACTACATACAGATGTAACGTAACACCTGGCAGTGAACCCATGCTGTTGTACTTTGTATAGCTACGTACAGTATTCTATCTAAATCAATGTTGATGCCCCCTAATGATACAGCCCACCGTCTTCCTGCACTTATTGACTAGGTTTGACAAACTCCCTTAATGCGAGCATTGCGTGGACGAAAATGGACATTTATGTTCACTGTTGGGAACATCAGGTACTTTATGTGTCCCACTGTGCATTATTAATAAAATAACAAGTGAAGTATTCAGATTCGAAACAAGTTCCTTTTCCTTATTGAATAATTGATGGCGTCGCTTATAAATACGTTACAATTTTTGACGAAACTTTGATGTTTCGAATTCGTCTTATAACGAATTTAATTCGAAAAGAAGTTCAGTACTTCCTTAGCAATACACAAGTTGATTTTAATATCTTAGAGTATTGCAAAAGCTTCCCTATCCCAGGTTATCAGCAAGCCGAGAGGTAACTTGCGTAATCTGGATATTTCAATTCTATCCAGCATTCCGGCCGGCAAATGCCCGAACGTATTTGAATGATATTTCCGAGATTAATATCGATAACGGTCTGATACATTTTATGATTGGAATAAAAAGTTTCATAGGTTGAAACGGTAATAGCGTGGTTTATTGTGCGTTAATATAGGTAGTAACTAATACTATCCGGGTTTATCACCGCTGCTGTAATCGTAAGTGACCGCACCCTGGCAGGACCGCGCCTCGCCGCAAACCACTAAAGTAATGCCATGTCATTTCATGCCTCGCAATCTGTGACGAATGACACGTGCACTATACAATATAAAGCCCTCCACTAATCACATAATCACATGCTCCTCTACCCGAAATTCGACACATATACACCATGAATGATTGCGCCAAAATTTGCTTGTCACTTTATTTTGTGAACTCTTAGCTTTCACTGCAGTCAATAATAGTCCAGTCAAATAAGGTTAAATTAGGTAAGAATCTCGGAATGCGAGATACCCAGCTGTAATTTTGTATATACTTGTATATTGACCCCCTAAAACTTGTCTCAAAACCTACATATGGTAGGGTGTAAGCAACCCTTAAAATTCAGGGTCAAAGGGCACAAAAATCGTTTTTTTGCGGTTTTTTCGAAATATCTCATTTCCTATGGGTTTTTGGTAGTTGTATTCAATAGCAATATTGTAGCATACAAAATTCTCTACAACTTTTGTACAAACTTTTTTTATACGGTGAACCGTTTTCGAGATAGAGGGCGGAGAGCGCGCGGTCACTGCATCTCTTCACAAAATTTTTTTTTTCGTCTCACCTATCCGTGATGGTTGTCTATGGATAGGGCATTAAAAAATACGTCATGGTTCCTAAAACCATTTTTCGTCAAAATCAATCGTTTGAAAGATAGACGCTTCCAAAGTGGAAAAATGAGGTCTATAAAATGTGTCCTGCCCTCTAACTTTTAAAATAAGTAAGTAAGAAAACTAAAAAAAATATATGCTGTAGATTTTAATGGAAACTTTCAACGAAAATTGGTTTGAACGAGATATCATAATTAGTTTTTAAGAATAAGAATAATGATACATTTTTAATAAAAACACACTTAATTTTTCACTTTCTCAATTCTTTTAATCAATTCTTAAAAACTAATTATGATATCTCCTTCAAACCAATTTTCATTGAAAGTTTCCATTAAAATCTACAGCATATATTTTTTTAGTTTTCTTACTAACTTATTTTAAAAGTTAGGGGGCAGGACACATTCGATAGACCTCATTTTTCCACTTTGGAAGCGTCTATCTTTCAAACGATTGATTTTGACGAAAAATGGTTTTAGGAACCATGACGTATTTTTTAATGTCCTACCCATAGACAACCATAACGGACAGGTTAGACGAAAAAAATTTTTTTTGAAGAGTTGCAGTGACCGCGCTCTCTCCGCCCTCTATCTCGAAAACGGTTCACCGTATAAAAAAAAGTTTATACAAAAGTTGTAGAGAATTTTGTATGCTACAATATTGCTATTGAATACAACTACCAAAAACCCATAGGAAATGAGATATTTCGAAAAAACCGCAAAAAAACGATTTTTGGGCCCTTTGACCCTGAATTTTAAGGGTTGCTTACACCCTACCATATGTAGGTTTTGAGACACGTTTTAGGGGTCAAAATACAAGTATATACAAAATTACAGCTGGGTATCTCGAATTCCGAGGTGAATTCCTAAATTGACTGGACTATAAAAAAGTTAATCGAAATGGATTTTTGTTACTGAAATGAAAAAGTATATTAGAATTTTACAACTATTGAGATTCAGATGGACTATAAAAGTTTTAACATAAAATAACAAACAATGTTGAAACAATTATTTCTATTGCAGTAAGTTCAGTATTGTAAACGTTTCATTTAAAATACGATACTGTAAACTATACTTGCGAATACCACTATGTAATGTATGTGATTGTAAAAAAGTTCTTAGTGGAAGGTAATTGTATTGTAGTGTACTAGTCGGTAAATTGTTATTTATAGCCTGTTTCACGGAAACCAACGGTATAATTACCAAGTGCAATGAAACGCAAGCTTAATACATATTACGCAACAACGTAATCGATATGACCCATTTGTAACAATTCCAACGAATCATGGAAGGGAAATTTAGTTTCACGTCAACTAAGGGTTTTTCTTTTTCGAAATTCAATATATTGGGGTAGCGGTCTGTTTTGTAAGGAACTAAACAAAATATAATAGAGTGGAGGCTCTAAATGCTTGGCCGGGCGGACGCGGGAGTGACGGGCGGCGCGCCGCCGAGATGGCCGGTATTAGTTTTCGCCACATTGAACACGTTGTGGGATCCAACTTATTAGGAAATGTGATCATGCGAATAATACTCGCTTCATACGTTTTATTGCGTTAGGGTATTGGTTTCTCGCGATACCGTTCGTCATATTTCAAAATTAATATCTCTAGACAACCGCGGCGAAGAATTCTATTTCGATTTTCCTCGCAAGCGTTTTCAGTTGATCTTCGACGGCCAAAAAGCCTTTCAAACGATGAGATGTACACTATATTTTATAAAGAGCTTATGAATGAGCTTTTTGAATACGTTTACTCCAACAACGTGCTCATTCAGCGATGACTGAACCACGATTTTTCTTATCACACGGAAAGAACATCTTAGTGCGGCGTGCACAACAGATGGTTTCGTATTTCGACAGCGTCTCGCTGATTCTGATTATGTAGATTCCCTTACATAGAAGATTTTACGCAAACATACGAATGAAGATCGAATCAGATATGCATGGGATCGGTTTCTTATCCTTGGGAAAATATGAGAAGATATTCTGTAAATAAACTTAAAAGGAACATATTTTACGAAGCCAAAATCTAGAGTGTTGTCAAATTTGACCAGTTTCATAGAAAGAATGAACATAAAATATATTGTATGCCACTATTCAGCTTAGAATAAAATATTTCACCAAAATATAAAGGCAAAAATGAAAGGATTCCGAATATGTATTTTAGAAATATATTTTCCCGAATGCTTACTCCATGATATATAAAGATTCGTGCCGACATTCGTTTAAAAGAGCTGCAAACACCTGTTGAATGTCAGCATATTCCAAGTAATGTTTTAAAAAATCATTAGTTAGTTAGAGCACAAGTGGTAGTGAGGTCACAAGGAGAGTCCACCTCAAATCCAATCGAGTAAAGTGCGCGGTCTCTTGGCGTCTCCGTGGAGTTATTTAGCTGAAACGTTTCGGTTGTTGACAGGAGTTGCGGTATCGGCTATTGCAATATTGAGTGGCTCGCTCACATTCCACTGTGTCAACACGTACAACATTAAACAAAGAATTTTAAATTATTTCTTCTCAAAACATAACATGAGTCGGAACGGGAACTTGGATTGTTAAACAGAATTGTTGTTAGACCTAGCTAGTACCTTGCTTTTGTCGTTATTTGTTGGCAGTAAGTAAAGGGAAACAAAAGTTTAACTATAATGTGTTCTCACAAGTAACTAATGGATGGTAAGTTTCCGTAGGTACTTAAGCGGCCAATTCTTGAGGCCAGACTACTTTCTGAGTACACATTAGTGGGTGCCGGCGGGTGCTTTCTTGGCTAAATCTTAACTATCTACTTAAGTCAGTGTCAGGTTGAACTTGCGAACGAATTGAATAAGCCCCTCGCTCGCTCCTCCCTTCCCTTTATCTGCTTTCATTACATGAGCTTCACTCTGAAATTCGGTTCAATTACTCCGTAATTTGGTGAATTGACGTGGCATTTTGTCAGCTTCCCCGCGAGTTTTGTTTAGACCTCGTAATTTTCCTGCTTTCTTTATTACTTCCTAGTTCTTAGTTACTACTACTATATTTAATTTACAACAAAACGAAAACAGTTTTGTCGTTTCTGTTTATCCATGTTCTAAACAAGTTGCCTTAGAGTTATACGCGACATTCGTTTATAAGTCTTATCTATTTATCTCATCGCTGGTTTAATTAGCGGCAAACCAAATAATTATGCTGCATGACTTAATTTAATTTTTCTAGTACTTTAACTAATTGTGTTGACATAATAGATAGTAAATTAAAACACCACTTAACTAAATCACATACACGTTTATGAGAATTTTAATTAACAGTGAATATTATAGTGTTAATAAAATTAGTGTTAATAAAAAATTAATGTCGGATTCGTTGAGCTGCGGGCGCGCTGCAATATCGCTCCATAAATGGTTTATTGCACGAGTGTTGTCAATTCCGGGGAAGGTTCACTTCCGCGAATTACTGACCAATGAAATGCCAGTGTGACGCGTCTCCCCTCTCCGTAATAATATAGAACACGGCGGTGTCCTCGTAAAAATATGTTTAATGACGTCATAAACATTCGATATGTTCGCGCGGCGTTGCGCTGAAAGCCTGCTCTCGCTAAAAGTATACATTATATGTATCTATAAATCCGTAAGTGTTCCATTTATTACCCACCATGGCTCTATCGATACTAACGTTACTGTCATATTAAATATTTATTGTTTACCTACGTACCTTTTGTAAATCATTGTTGCCTCTATAGTGCGGTTTTTAAAGTATCACAGTTCATAAAAACATTTAATCTTAATAACTTTCGAATGTGACTTTCCATATTTTCATATTGTGTACTTAATAGACGCATGTCTACTTATAAATAGAAACTGTTAATAATAATAATATGAAGTTAGAATATAATATCTACAATGGAAGTTTCACAAAGGCAGATTTTCCCATTGAATTGTCTCGAAATTTCGCCAAGCCCCGCCGCTCGTCGCTCGTCTCCTCGAAGCTATTAACCACAAGTTTCGTTATTAGCGACTGTGTTGGAAAGTTATAAGGGAATCACCTTCATTTAAGTTGAGATTAAATTCTTACTGTGATTGAATAACCGCGCGTCATTAGTTTTGTTCACGATACTGAATTAACCCTCGATGTAAGTTGCTACGAACATAGGGAATCGATAGGTGCTCGGGAAGGGTAACATTGACAATGACAAACAATATGGTGATCAGTTAAATACTACAGCTAAGTTTCTTCCACTTAATTACTATTGAATTTTTAATATTCCTTCGTGTTTACACTTAGTGGATTTCAACAAACAGAATGTTTATTTTAATACATTGCTGTTTTCGCAAAGTTACTGATCATTAGATTTTAATTAGAGTAATAAGCATTCAAAAATGAACAATTAACTTGCTTTAAATAAATACAAGCAAGTGACGCTAAACAATAAATTAGACACAAACTTTGCCAAAACTCGGTACAATCTTCAAAGGCCGTAAACAAGATCAAGTAATTTAAGCCGAAATAAGCAAAATTACACCGGCATTGTCGGCTTCTCAACAACGTTACCGTAAAGCGTTTCCACAAACGTTTCTTACAAATTAAATTTAATATTTTAACATCATCACGAATAACATTATACACAAAGTTACGATATTAGTTGGATGCAGGTTTTTACATCATTTGTATGGAAATCCCGTAGTGGCCGAGAGCTGATGCCCTTCCATGTCTTTGGTATTCAGGCCGCGAGCATGTAGGAAAATTAAGGTAGGCCGCAACGGACATGTGGACTTTGATTCCGTGCCGATTTTTGTATGTAAAAATAGCGGTCTCCTCATATGGTATTCATAAAGGTTGCGGCACAAGACACTGCCGAAAACCATTTTGTAAGTTTTGCTATCGCCGTTTATGTTCCAAAATAGCCATTCAGTATAAGTGACCTTTTTAATAAAATAAAATTTTACCGACATAACATATATAAACATAACTAAGTAATGAATAACATTTTCGTAACGAAAACACATTTTCGGTAAACATAGTCTGCATACATTATATATATACACGAGAATATTTTTTTTTCTTTTTTTATTTCTAAACTTATTAGCGACGCGTTCATTGAAACAATTTGTGTCATCGATTGTGAGCGTCGCCGTCGATTTATTTCTCCGATACAAATCAGGGCAGACAAAAGTAAATGTGTGTCGAAGTGTAATTTTACACACCCACTTTTATTACGGATAATGTCCATTAGGTAACAAAGCAATGACATTAATGGCTCGTGATTAATGAGTTCACTCGTTAGGTTTCTTGTTTGAACAATAATTACTTAGTGTGGAGCTGAATCAGTGTGGAAGGAACATTTTTGCTCGTCGCGATCACCGTCGCGTCGCCCGGAAGCACTTCCATCATAACTTTCCAAACTTATCTTAGTTAGTGGCGATCAATTTTCATTTGCCGCCGATTACGAATTTTCTTTAAGATATAAACTAAGGCTGTTGTGTTGTTGTCGTTTATTGCTTTTGTTTATTATTTATTCCGTTTATTTACATTTATTAGATGAACAATATCTCCAGTATCAAATAGTAATTATGTTTGAAAAATAATCAGTTAACTGTTTAGAACGAATGCGTTCTAAACATTTAACTGATTATTTGAATATGAATCTAAATGTATGTCAGAGATGCATTTTAACTCTTAAAATGATGTGGTTTATTTAATTAATTATCAGAACAAATTTAATTCTAAGTGATTTCGTTATTGGTACTTAAACTCTAACTAACATGTAACACTCGAGAAAGCAAAAATATATTTTAAGAATTTATGATTTTTTCCATTTCTCATCTCGATAACCCTAATGTGACGGAAAATTATATTCCCATCATGAAAAAATACAACAGGACTAATCCTAAGAATATTACAGTATACTTCAAAGAGGGTCGGTCTTCCCCGTCTGAGGGTACGGCATAAATTAATAATGAAACATCGCATCTTATGTAATGAATAACCGGGATCCGCCAGATTTGTTTTCATTTCTTCCGCTCAAGATACGTATTTACATATAACACAAACGGAAGACCTGCGTAATACATTTGCAAGATGATAAACAGAACGGAACGCGGGAAGTTATAATTTACAGTATTGCGACGGCGAGGCAGCGCCCGCCGTATCAGCCATCACGTCAGCTTCTCTCAGGCGCAGCATTTATCAAAAAATTATAACTACCCCTAAACAGCCTTGACAAATTGCCTCACAAACTAAAATTGATTTTATATCTTTGTTATACCTACACGCCCCATTTTCCTTATACCTAAACATTTAACAATATTCCTGTCGGTATCCAAGTGACAAAAACGTTATCTCGTTTCACAAAGTCTCTCTATTCATAGTTAAAAATGGCAGTCATTCCATTTACTTCGTAAGATAAAACTTTCTTTTCACGAATAAAAATCAATACACAAAGTCCGCAGGCATTATCTAAAAGGCTACAAAGCTTTTTCACAGATAAAATATAAAACGGAATCCTCTCTCCACAAATCATTGATAAATTTCTTCGCGCAAAAAAATAGGCTACTCACATAAACATCAGTCAGGAACTAGGATAACAAAGTAAATAATTCATTAGATCGGTGCGACAACATGGAGTATAATCAGGACCGCTGGCAAAAACGGTTCCCAATAAAATGTATGGTATCTTGTCGAGGCGTAGAAGCGGCGAGCTCGGTCTTCGATCTACCATCCGTCATGCTCAGAGTCGTGGGCAGATTGATCGCCGGCGCCGGCCGCACGCCCGCAGCACAAATATAGCGCCGAGGAACGAGGAAACACTGAGACAAAAATGGTGAGAGCAAACAAATGCGCTGTCGATATCGTGACAGAAGGATTGATAGTTGAGAGCGGAGTCCGCGTCCTGCGTCTTACACTTCCCACTCTCGCCGCTGTCGCGCAAAAAACCCGGGTAACATAATGGTCAGTCAGCAGTGTTCAGATAACCGCATGGATAGTTTCATCGTTATTTAAACAATAAGTACAAACTGTATTCATAATAGCTTTCCAAATAATAAATCAAAGTAACAATATTTTCGATTAATTCATCATGGTTCATAAATATTTTCCCTTTGATTACACGCTACTGAAACTCTACTACAATCACAAAAGGATTATTTTTCCATTCTGACATAATAATATTGATAAAATGTTAAACCGTAATCATACATGAAGCCCTCGCATGGATGAAAAAATTGGAAGGCAACTTTCATATTACTGGGCAAGACCATTTTCATAAATAAAACAACGATTTAAAAATGTGCGAGGCGCTTTATCTTCTGGGGTAAAATATTTTCCATTATTCGAGAAATTTTACGATATGTGCGAACAGTTTCACACTGGCCATACAGCATGGAAAAATTTTAATTGAGTGCCAATAATAAACATCGTCTGATAAGCAAAATAAACACATCCCAATAATTAAAAAAAATAAAATGACACCTTTTTTAGACCTTGTTTCCTCCTTAAATTTTGAAAATCAATATGCTTAATGTGATTATAGGAAAGTAGTAAGCCGATGTATTTGTCATTGGATTCCATTCCATTGTTGTTGCTATAGCAATGGAAACGAACAAACAACTGTTCATATAACTTTTAAGATAATTAAAGAACATGTCATCATTCTTGTAGCAATCAACATACATCTGTTATTTAAAATGATACGCATATACAAATTATATTCTGTATTAGATAAATAAGATTAACTTATAAGTAGAAGGTTATACATATCCCATATCTATCCTATCATTACAAAAAATATTAAAAGTAAATGTAAGTTTTATAATACAAATAGAACCTCCTATTTAATTATTTTTTTCTAAATTGTTTCAGAATTCGTGATGTCGGAAGGCGGCGCTAGTGGCGGCAACTATCCAGCCAGGTCGCCGATATCCAGCTCCACCACGGGTCACTCGAGCTCCAGTCATCACAGGTACACTTTTAACACACACTTCATCAATGCCTACATCCTAATTGTAAATAAATTTCCCCTAATTCGGCACTTACGTTGCCATTTCCGTTGACTCTAAATTGAGTTAATAGAACCCTATCTCCCAATATTGTCCATATATCTAAGTAAAAACAGATTGTATGATACTCTTCCGAGCAACATTAAATTACGACGCTGCCGCCATTCGATACCCTGTAACACACAGTAAACAGCCCCATACAGTCTTCTGCGTTCAAATTGATTCACTTAGGCACTTATTACAAGGTTAAAACAGTCCATAAAATCTCAATACTTCAACAAAAGCTTTTACGTAATAAAGTCACCGAACATGCACATAAAAGCCCACAAATTTAATAAAAGCATTTTTTGCCATAGAGTGCCCTATCCTAAAAACCTTTTATTAATGCACTTATTTTCTAAAATTTTCCTTTGAACAGCCCTCCAAAATTAATCTTAGCTCTCATCAAAAGGATCGAAAATACTCGGAATTCCTACCGTGTATTGAATGAAGGAGAGACGTCGCCGGCGCCGCACCGCAACCAAATTCAACATGTCGAATTCAATGCGAGCAATAGTGTGCTCTCTAATTAAATATAATCGCTGTTCCCTGTAAATTCTTTAAAAAGAGAATCTCGAAGCTAATAAAAAATTGATGGAACCGCTGGTCGCCGGACGCCGCGCCAGTAAAAGTGCTTGTGACGGTCCACATTAATTTAAACTTATCCGCGAGAAAATACTTTAAACTTTAGAATCGAGAATGTACTCTAATTTACATTTTTAATCGTAGTTCTGTTTACTTCGTTTTATTTAGCGCCGAGCTAGGGAAATTAGTGGCTAACTTAATCGCGGTAGGTATTTCTTGAGCTTCTTACAATATTTAAATTACGTGATTTGCTTAGGTTAACTTCAGCTGGTCTTTAACGTTTACATCGGTTTGTCTGCAAAATTTTTAATTGAAGTTGTCTTTGATAAAAAGTTCTTCCAATTCTAACAAGACATCATCAACAGAGCAAATATTTCAGTTGGTCTCTAACGACTTACAAGGAATGGAAAAGGACAAGGGAAAAGTGTCAGCGGGTCAACGACCCCGCTGCATTCAACTCCAGTTTTTACGTGACCCATAAGAACAATGGTTTTATGTCACTCCTTTTACTTTTTGAAACTACACTAAACTTTTTAGTTCGCTTGAGTGATTAATGTTTTGTTGTTTTCTGTTTGTAGCTTCTAAGTTTATTTACAATGTAAAACTTACTTTGTATTTACTGATAGAAATATAACCTTTGCTTTTAAACATTTAGAATGAATCCAAAAGTAACAACAAAAAATGTAAGCTAAGGTATTGTAAGAATATAATGTAAAATGTTATTCTGAAACACTAAATCAAAGCTAAATTGTTGGCTAAACAGCAGGAAATTGTGAAACTGCATACATTATAAGTTGATCTATGCAAGCGGAGCCCGATCCTCCCCCGCGACGTCACAATTTTATGTAATTAACGTCTGCCGCACCTAGGAACGTTCTGGACGTGTAGCACACACCGCTGCTGGCGGTATCCGAATACATTAGCCACGATATACGTGCTTCGACTCGCAGAATTTCGTTCGTTAAGTTTGCTCCCTGGAGGTTTCTGATGTCATGCCCTGACCTGCTTACCTTTGCACAACCTGTGGATGAGCTCCATTTGTCGAACCCTTAGATTTCTTTATCACGTACTTAAACGCTACTTTACCATATACTTATACGTACATATAACATAAGTACTGAGTCTGCACACAAGGACTTTGTGTATATGTTTTATTTTTATTTTTCATGTTATTTTAAAAATATATTTTTCAAGAAATGCGTTGTTATTATTTTGCTTCTGCGTAATGATAATACAGCTGTCTCTAAGAAGTCTAAAAGTACGTTCGCTTGTTATGTTTACTGTGTAGATAAGAAAGTTCCACGAAACATATATTATTAAAATATTTCGGTATTTCACGCATGATTACCGACGAGCAAATAAAACTCTCGATATAATATTGTGTATGGTAAGTTCTCAAACGTGAAATATACAAAGTTTGTCTCCGGTACAGCATATCGCCATCGATTGGGTTCAGCACTATGTGATAAGATGAAAAAGTCTAGGAATAAGCCGGAAACTTTCGATATTGAATTGAAATGAGTTTGGCGAAATAGCTTAGGCGCTGAACCGACGGTCTGTTTACGAGAAAGGTAAAATTGTTACGTCGCTTTTTAGCCACTTTACCCTACCTGCTTTTTAGAAACAGAAAGCTGTTTTCTTTAGTGATCTTGTTCCAATAAAATCAGTAGGGTCAAATAAAGTACAAAATTGAATTTCGTCAAAATTACTCTAAGCACAAACTCTTACCATACATGTATATGATACGTTGATATTTTCGGCGTCATCTAATATAATCTTGGAAATATTAAAATTGTGGAGTCGTTGTGGGTGGTTTATCATAAAACCTTATTGTGAGTTTTTTTCGCGTCACTTTATTACTATATCTTCACAGTATGTGCCGCTTGAAGAGTCTATTCACAAAGCTGTTTTCCACCCGATGACACCTCATAAATTTATACCAGAAAATTTTACCTCCATTTGAATGGTTTTGTGGAACAGATACGGGTAATTCGGAATCCTATGAGAGAAACATAAAATTTCGCATTACTTTCGTAGCATTCGTAGCACTCGTAGAGCATTCGTAGCAGATCCGTAGCAGTTTTGCTGGTCAACCGACACGTCAGATGTATGCAGTAGGATAGGAGCAGCAGTGCCGCAATGTGCCACCGAGACACGGAAAATGCTTTAGTGAATCTATTTACCGCCAAAACCACTCCGCTTTTTTGTTAAACCGTAAACGAAATTCTGAAACGAAATTTTATCTCTTAAAATTACCATTTTTAATGACAGCGGTACTTTTATATGCTTTTTGCTGCCTATTTTTAATATCACGAATGGTCCTGTCATGCCATTGCACTTTATGTTTTGAAACGTATTAAGTTTTTATTAAAATAAATTGATGTTTTGTTTTTATCTGGAAAATGTTTAGTTCATTTTTGTGTACGCTTTATTCGTTATTGCTTGACAGTTGACTAAGAACGTTAGAAACGTATTAAAATACTCGAGCTATGATAGTGAAATATTAATAGTATCCTATTTTTTCCCAATCAATGGAATACATTAATGAGAAACTCGCGTTAAAACGGTTTCTATGTTTGTTAATATTTAATTAGCATACACACAAAAATGACGGGGCTCAAAATAAATGAAGGAATAATTGATAGGTTGCCTTATTTTTCGGCAGTGTAACATGCGACGACCCTATCATTAATATGTGATAGGGGAACGATCCTGTGTGCGCACAATTTTGCTTATTCACGGCACAAGTCAGCTATTTCCTAACACATTAGCTTTTAAATTAAAACCTAAATTATTAATTTACCTTCTTTGAAGTGTCTGGTTTTGTGACAGCCGGCATTTTTATGAGATTGTTAATTCATTCTAAACAATATTTAAGACTCAAGTGACACTTGTTGTTGGGTTGAAGTTTTAGTCGATGTTATGAAATGAAGAAGAAGCCTTACAATTAAGTTTAATATTTACTTACTTAAAAAACTTAGACATGTAATGCAAATCAATTCGAGTCTAACAACTTATTGACTCTATGACCTGAAATTTTTTAACCATATTGTTTGCTAACATCCCGCTACATCAATGTGACAAAAAAATACCTACATTTAATAATAATATACTGTGTGTATTACATACATATGTATATTTAACATATTGTATATCAACTATTTTTTTTTTTGACATTTGGCATTCCAACTTTCAAAATTTTCATTCCAAACATGGCTCATGTATTACATATTTTATGTACAGGTTTCTCTACATAATTCCTTAGTTAAGAATTAGAGTTATTACTTGGAAAAGTTCTTTGATATTTTGAACTAAATAATGCAATGTAACCACATCACATGGTTTACTTCAAAGGGTAGCTCTTGAAACCACCCCTTAATGGAAGAGTGTTATGATATGCCCTTAAATGCAGAATTCGTACGTGTTTATATTACAAATTAGTTCAATGAAAATTATGAGTCAGTAGAATGGGTGTCTAGCGAGGAAGGGAGTCGGGGAATGAAAAATGGTGAAACATTTTTGTTTTGTTTTTTTACTTTAAAGTTTTATTGACTGGGTGTTCAAATGGAACCTAGTGTTCTGTTCTTCTATTACATTGACTTTTGAACATGAAATTTTAATCTCCAATTTGACAGTTTCAATTATCCCCCTTCCCAATGTTCCCAATCCCCGATTCCCCAACAACCCTTAAATTCCTAACTCCTAAAAGGCCGGCAACTCACATGTAACGCCTCTAGTGTTTCGGGTTGTCATGAGCAGCGGCAATTGCTTACCAGTCGGATCGATTCCCTAGGCCGTGGTGTTACCGGCCTCACACCAAACCGACGTGAAACAAAGTGAGATTAACGGAGGCCCAATTACTCTCCTTCCTAATGATAATACCCGAATTATGTCAACAACCTATCAATTCCTAACATATTTTCAAAAGGCCGGCATGTTTGTATCTGTTTATACATCACATAATTCTGTCGTCTGTCACAGTGACAGTATTGCTAACCAAATATAATATTCAAAAATAAGCAATCCTTTGAACTTAGAACTTTCTTTATACTTGTTTACGTCTTTTGCCTGTCTGTCTGTACATAAATAAATATATAAATATATATTATCTCTTTTCAATAAAATAAAATATTGCTTTTGTAGCGGTCTTCTAAAACCTTTATTACGCACGAATAAGGGTGCTTTTTCAACAGAGATGTACTATGTAGCTATGCCACAAAGATGTAATAGCTACGCTATAAAACTACGTTACCGTTCCCACCGATACTAAGCTATGTAGCTGTGAGAGTAAGATGTGCTATGAAGATGCGCCACCGTAAAGTAGCTGTGCGAGGAAGATGCACAGCTCGAGTACGCGATGTACCGATAATAGGAGAACCATCCATAGCATGTCCACATCACAGCACAGTACATCCATAGCACCTATCTTTCAATTTAAAAAACATAGCTTAGCTGAGTCCGATTCCACCAGTGCTAAGCTATGTGTATCAATGAATATGATTGGAGGAAGCCAAACGCATCCAAAGCGACGTAGCATAGCTCATCTCTGACGGAAAAGCACCCTAAATGTGTATACCTACCTACACCTAAGTATATGTACATATAGTTAAATGAATTTTTATTTCCTTTGAGTCATAAACGTAATAAGTAATACTTTTTATTACTGAACATCAAAACACATGGAGTGTATTGTTAAATTGCTTAATTAATTGATAATTACGATTGTAACCGTAAAATACTTAATGGGTTTTTAAGAAACAATAAAGTAAAAAAGCTTATCAATGATATGATCCTAATAAAACAACTAGTTTAAAAGTGTTGAGTCATCTCGTTCATTAGTCACTGACCTCACGGGAACAAGAGGCGAGGGTAATAAAATAACCCCTTTTACAATGTGTTAAGTGGAAACGAATCATATCCTATCATCAATCATCATTGTTCCCTCTTCAGAACAACCTCGATCAAATGGATTCCTACTCTTGTTCTAATTTAATTTACTCATTATTTTATTATTAAAATGATTACGTTTTAGACAACCCTGCTGTTAGGGTTGCTGGTTTAGTATTACCTTTTTAGAAAGTTCTCATCATGACGTTGATGTTTGTGGTCACTTAATGTCTAAAATTTAGGTACTTTTCACTTTATTACCCAGAAAATTGTGGTAGCTCAATACCAAAAAAAACTAAAATATAGAAAATTCAGTACATTATCCGACACAAAAAACAGTAGACACATAAAAAGCTATATTAATTTAAAATAAAAAGAAATGAGGCAACCTTTTTCAAATATTTAAGGGACACCGTCCAAAGGATCGCTCGCATACCGAAAATAGACTAAAACTTGAAATTTGCAATAGTTAGACCCACCTGTTACTTGGGTCCTGTCATTATCATGACCGAGGTGTAGTCATTGTCATACGGTTTCAAGGTTCGGATCAAACTTAGAAGGGTTGTGTATAAACAAGTTTCTAACAAAATCAGTGTAATATAAACCTTGTAGCACAGGCATTAAGTTTACAACAGAAGTTAAGCAAAAAACTTGCAATAAGTAAATATGTTTTTAAGGAATTTGTTGTATTTTTGTGAACTTATATTGCACATAGTTGAAAGTTCATATTGTACCAGTACGGGACCTCTATCGGTTAAGTGTTGTACGTTACGTTTTCCTGGTGAGGGGAACAAGTGAAGTGTATTTACAAGACACATCGGAACTGTTCATTCGTTTCACATCAACCCGTCACTTACTTCGGGGAAGCAAAAAATAAGACAAGTTGGGCGCGCCTGACGGCTGACCACATGCAGACGTGTCGCTCCCCCCTCCGACCTCCCACTGACCCCGCACCCTCCCCCACAGCACCTCCACGTGTAGTGACTGACGTACTAGCTTCAAAGAAGCTCCATTAACCACTAACTTTAAGGGCTCAACGAAGATGCGAACGCGTTGTAATAAATAAAGCGGTTGAGACAGATAAATTATCTTTGACTTGCGCAAAGCTACCCTTGACAAATTATCTGTCATAAAAGCTAAAAACAAATTTGTTTCGAAATGGAAAACTTTGTAAATAACAACTCGAATTGTTTTGCAAATCTTTATAAATATGAGTTGGACGGATTTTTTCGCATCAAAGTTACTAAAACGTATTTATTACTTTCATAACTCGTTTATCGATTCATTATTGTTCGGCGCAGTAGTGGACGGCTACATCGAGTACATTTACGTGGCGAAATCGAAAAGAGCGCGGGAGTTGATGTTAAAGTTTTAATTGCTTTTATCGCAGGCCTCCGCTTTTAGAGGGTGGATATGCGTGAGTACTGTATAGAGTTATCAAATTGAATCTTTTAACGGGCAATAAATTCATTACAGAGCACCATTTAAAACTTTAATTTAGCCAAAGCAGTTACGATCGTGGTAACGTGTATCCGATAGTAGTTAGCATTTTCCGGTACATTTTTGAGATAATAACGTTGAGTTTGATTCAATTTAACATGATGGACTGACACGTGGATGAAGCCGTGTTAATACACCAACACCTATTTTTGTAGACAGTTCTACAATATCTATACTACGTAGATGTATGTATAATTATATTGTGATTGTGACACAAACAGGTACTAATAAAGTCCAGTTAAAATGGTGGAATGGTGGGAATCGGGAACAATATGTCATAATAATTGCACGGCACCCCTTCTCCAGTGTGTGCATCGGTAGTCCCGCTATTGTCCTGCGCTATCCAATTAACATGAAACATGTCAAGCGTTGATGCAGACTGATGTTCCGCTCTGCCACTAATTATCGACCTTTTGTATTAATAATACATAGGTATCTACGTGACTGGCAGCTTTGAATAAAACCTCATGATATTATGTACACTGAATATTGATATGGACAACAGATTTATAATTGAACTAACTCGCTCGTGATTTCATTAACAGGCTTTTGTCCTATGTATTTTAGCGTAGGTATATCAAATAAATCACTAAAGCCTCATGTTTAAAATGATTAAAATCTGAAGTGGCTCCGAAACCTGTTGATTAGAAGAAGTAAGTAGTAGAACTGTAGAAGTTTACAATATACAACTTAGTTCGTAATATAATAATAAAAAATACATACTTAAAATTTAACTCTGATAATTTTAATTCCCATCGCACAATTAAAACCTTAATCACAAACTCTTACATGGAAAGGCTGGCAAAAATATGAAACATTTTAAGCCGTGCCGTTGAAAATAATTATGTGAGAGTTATAGCAAAAATCGCTCATTACCGAGATACCTCCGGAACAAATCATGCGTCCTCATTGAATCCTCTTACGTTAATCCCTCTCCCTCCGAACACATAAGCCGAGCAATAGAGATATGATAGACGTTATTAATTAGATGTCGTTACGTCTTATGCTGTTTCATTGTTGGAAAAACCCATAGCCCTAAGTGAGGTTGCTATGGCAACGCGACCCGCCACGCTTGTCGTGAACCCCGCGGTGTGTGCACGCTTTCTAATTCTTTAGGTACTTGTATGATTAAATAAGGCTATGTTATAGGTAACGTGGAAAGATATGATATTGATTAAGTGTCATTACTGACAATTCAATGAAGTGAACAAACATATTTTTGACAACAAAGGTTCTGAACAGAAAGTAATAAAAATATACTCTCATATAATATCGTTACTCATTCGTTAATGAAACTGAAGTAATAAAATCGTCGGTATAGATATTCCCCTATTTTGGAAGCGCATGCCGCATCTCATAGCAACACCCCTTGACCACGCGGAGTCTGGCCAAAATGGCTCCCACTTAGCACACCATAAAATCTGTACGGAAAGTGATCCCCCTCCTCGATAGACACGGAGCGTAATGGATTCACATTGCATGTCAAAATATGAAGGCGTATCGCTATTACAACAATGTTACCGGAAAATTACGGAATAAAATACTTACAATTTGGTTCCACAAACGACTTGAGAAACTAACTAAACATTGTTCTCCATCAAACGAAGTAACACGATAAAACTGCTGTTTTAATATAATACTTAAACAGAAAAGAAAAATTGTTGAAAATATTTCAAAAGAGAACTTATAAAAATATTTGAGTCTTTTTACCCGACTGCGCCAGAAGGAGGGTTATGTTTTTCGAGAGTATGTATGTATGTATGTATGTATGTATGTATGTATAATTGTTTGGCACGCTCTACAGCCTAAACGGCTTGACGGATTTTGGCTTGAGAGGTGTCGTTGGATTCGTATTTACTGTGAGAGTGACACTGGATATATCAAAATAGTAAAAAAACAAAATGGCGGATTTTTGGCGCCAAATTTGAATATTGCTCACTCTCTAGCCGGAACGATTCGATGTATGTCAGCTTGATAGGGGTCGTTAGATTCGTATTTACTGTGAGATTGACACTGGATATATCAAAATAATAAAAAAAACAAAATGACGGATTATTGGCGCCAAATTCAAATATTGTTCACTCTCTAGCCTAAACGACTCGATGGATTTCAGCTTGATATGGCTCGTTTGATTCGTATTTACTGTGAGAATGACACTAGATACCTATAATTATCAAAACATAAAAATAATAAAACTAAAAGAAAGTAAAATAAAATAATGTAATTTAAAAAACTAAAAAACCCGACTGCGTTTCTTCATTATATGAAAATGAAAAAACCCTAAAACAAGAAAGTCATCGTAAAATTAAAGCAGTCGGGACCCATTAGCAAGCCGTATGTGCCCTCACTAAGTCTTCATATTTAGAATGGGTCCCGACTGCTTTAATTTTACGATGACTTTCTTGTTTTAGGGTTTTTTCATTTTCATATAATGAAGAAACGCAGTCGGGTTTTTTAGTTTTTTAAATTACATTATTTTTTATATTTTTATGTTAATATAAAGAACACTTAGCAGTTAGCAGACGATATTAAATTTTCATGAAAATGATATATATTCTTATTCATAGAACTTAAAGTAAATGTTGCTAACAATTGTTGAAATATTTCGGGGCGAGAGCAATAATAGGTACTAATGGTCGGTACATTTTGCCAACAGTTTTGTTTTCAATTATACGATTCCACTAAATTTACTTGCCAATTAGTTGTCAGCGAACAGTGGCTGCAATTACCTGCGTTATTGCAACCAGACTGCGAATTAAATTTTATTTTAAACCCCCGATATCCGAGCGGCAAGTCTACTGTTACGCGCCATTTCATGCGTAATTTGATATTCGGATGACAAATTAGTTGGCAAACGGCGGGTGCACAACGTTCGCTGAAATTACAGGGAACGGTGCGTCAATGAAGGGCCGCCCAGTGCGCCGCACACCACACGACCGGGAAATGCCGGACTCTCCTGGAATTCGACACTATCGGCTTGCACCTAACGTTCATTACTTTTACAAACATTTACTTTACAAATGCCACGGACCTTCTTTTTAACCACCTTTATCGCTCCTGATTTAAAATTTAAAAATCAATTGAACTTTTCGCAGACCAATTTTATCTAAGAAGGATTTCTTTACCTTGGAATTACTAATTAAATATCCCATTACATTGTCTTTAATACAAACAATAACAATATCAAATGCCAGATGTTACCTGGCAGCCCTAAGGTCCGCTTCCGCTGCCGCCTGCACTTTCAGCCGACTCCGGCAACTTGTCGACTCTAATTATAGTTTCCTTTTAACGCACTCCACTTTGATTCTAGAGCTGTAAAGATTAGAGAAACATTGCTAATTTGACGCTGTAACATGTTCTTTTAGATGCAGATTACGGTAGATAGGATGTTAATTTATTTCAAGTAGATTGCGGTGTTCATTGCTGGTGTTGCTTTAATTAAGACGTGTCGCATTCTTTATGTGTGCTGTAGAACAAAATTGTTGTCATGTTTTATGCGTTTGTTAAGTTTTGTGCATTTCGTTTTGTTCTTAGTTAACTTATTCGTATCTTTAATTATACACGACAGATGATGCTAGCTTTTTCTACTTTCAAGATATTAAGCATTCTTTGTTTTAGGTTATCATTTTATTTTTGTCTTTTTTCCTCCTCCTTGACATTTTTAAGGAAAAAATTAAAACATTGTCTTTGTCAGAAGATAGAGTCATCGAGAATACTGTGACGAGATAACTGTTTTTCTTTTATCTTTCATCGGAACCTAAGGAAAGAAATTTAAAGGCGAAGATTTGCAATTATTCAATTTTATAGTAACAAAGGGACGACAAAAATATTAGTTGTGAAAACAAAAATGTTGAACAATGAACGGCTTCCTCCCCGGCAGGCGTCGACGAGCGGTAATTGGACGGCCGTAATTACTGCTTGCTTGTAAAGCCATCATCTTATCATCTCCGAAAGGGTATTAGCGAAAAACACGACCTAGAGGGGTGGGAGACGCGACGCTACACGACCGAGATGCGGGGAGGAAGACAGCCCGCGACTTAGATGGTTATTAATATCTTTAGAGGACTCGGGAAATAAGCGACGGCCTCTCAAAGGGTAGACGTCAAAACAAGGCAATTATGAGATAGGGTAATTAGGTTTATACATAATCTTTATGTTGCGGGATTACGTTGCTTGAAAATTTGGTAAAAGCATCGCTCAAATGATACTAAAGCGAACCGTGTACATTTTATTTACTTACACTTTTTTCATGATACTCATTTGTTCCTATATTTAGGTATATTCACGTGTAAAGCGATTCAATTAATAGAAAAGCACTTAATAAAATGCTGTTAAAATTTAATAGCACTATATTATTGCTGTTACTCACTCGAAGCCTATAAAGATATTTCTAAAAGCGGTTAGCAGCATAAATGTAATACGAAAATAGATTCTTATGCGTGGCGTACATTTAATATTGTACTATATAAAATTACATTATTATTAAAAATATATTACTTCAGGAACGATGTAGCGGCAAGCCTCATAAAAGAAAACAAGTTTCCTCGAGCATAAAGATACACCAATATGTTTTTCCGACATAATATCTTCCCAGTTAATCATTAGCTTCATGACGCAAAAAATCTTGAGGTAAACCATGCTCATAAAAAAATCTAACGTGTTTTCCCGGAAAATGGCACACCCCTGTCACTTTGAAGAACCTATAAACCCAACGACGTAGGTGACTTACTTAAATAATATAAAGTGTAGATTAAGTACAGAAAGTAAATAAGGTCCTTTATGTTTGTACCTCTAATGTGATTATAAATTCTTTTATGACATCAAAATGTTAATTTTAGCACTTCATACCATGAAAAAAAGAACGTACTATGTACTCTGGTGTTGCGGGTGTCCATGGGCGGCGCTGATCGCTTACCATCAAGTGGACCGTCTGCTTGTTTGTCCCCTATTCCACAAAAAAACTTCCAACAAAAATAAATGAGGGTTAGAATAAGTGGGAAGAAGTAGTTAGTTATAAGTTTTCAGCTCTTAATAACCCCATGTAGCTATTTATTACTTTAAATTCGACTTCAGCAAACTCAGTAGGTACTATCAAGGCAGTCAATTAACAAAAGTTACCCGACCTTAAAGGTATATAAAGTAAAACTCGTCTTAAAGTACAAAATGCCAAAGTAAACAAAATACTTTAAAATTAATGGCTTAGAATACACAACTTTGGAAAATACTACTCGAATCAACAACAATCAACAAATACTTTAAAGTTATACTATCCTAAACCAACCAAAGATTCGTCTTTTCTGTCTATACAAATTGTAATACCAATATTTTATGTAAGTTTGTTTAAAATTGGAGTTTGTTTCTAAATCGTCTATTTTGTTGCAAAACTTATATACAGTGTGAATTTTAAATAACCATTTTCTCTTGTTAAAACGATTTTCCATCGTCAAGTCTATCGAATACTTATAATTAAAGAAAAACCGAATAAGTAGTATTTTCCTTAATTTAACAGATTCATTATGACCAGGCTTTTTTGTCCGCTTATACTACTGGTTTGATGTCGTTTTCGAGTTTACTTTTTCACCATTATTAATCATTTTTATATTTACGTTAACAAAACGACAACATACATCGATTGTAATACCAACAGAAAATGATAGCCGCTGGAAAACAATAATATAAATTTCTAATTATAGATTAAAGTTAACAAGTCCATTGTTGGGTGGCAAGAAGGTGCTATGAAGGGTTGTCCTCCGACAGTCGCCTGATGACTCGTCACTCCGACAGATTTCACCGTAATCAGTTTTTTGACAAATCGTTTTTACCCCTTTGAATGAAGCGCAAGAAATCTGAAACATAATTTGCTTGCAATATTTTAATTGGTCTTCTTGTTCATTAATTTGAATCGGATAACGTTTGAAAAGGGTAGTTTATTTTATATTTCATTTAATGTTTTTGGATAAAAATCGGTTGTAAAAAACTAGTCTGTTTTAATTTAATTGCTACTTTAGTTAAGGTATGCTTAAAAACAATAGAAAAAATTTAGTAAAATAAGAAAAATACTTCATACAATTTCAATCCTTTTTTTGCAAATAAACAACGCAAAACTACAACGCTTCAAAGACTTTTTTCCAAGTTTCTGCGAACAATTTCTGAAATGGTTATGAAAGTCAAACATTTTACTGTTTGAAACAAAAAACCTCAACAACTTAATTTTCAAATGAGTACATATCTGACATACCTAGAGGGCTTTAAAATAAAATTTAAAACCGAGGTTATATATAGCTCGCAGTGTGTTGTTGGAAATTCAACTTGCAGGCTCTTTGTCACGGTATGACTCACTTTGGTCCTATATAAAAAGCTCGGGTCGAAAGTACGCGCACATTTATGAAGGCTAAAAGAACAATTTTGTTAGGTGCCCGTTGGAAATTCCCTGACTTCAAAGGGCGTTTTAACAACGCTCTCTCTTTTATTTTATTGCCTTTACAAAAAAGTGTATCAAAAAATCTGACTGACTTTACATTAACAGATGTTTTAAAAGGTTGCCAGGTGATATTACTACCTGAAATTCGCTGTAGAATATAATAATGTGCGTGAATTTTATTTCTTAGAATAATTTACACAACTACTACATCTACTTTATCTTTTGTAGTGTAGTAGTAACAGGTAAGGCCTAAATTAAGTTTTGTATTTGAATCTTAGTAAAAAATATTATTCAACTTAAGCTTAGTTTGATATTCCTAAACTAAGAAAATAAAATACTTCTGACAACCACTTCAAAGAATATAAGAGTGATATGAATAATTCCAACATGATACAGCGTAATAAAAATGAAATTGACGTTAAGTTTGAGAAGTATTAGAAAAACTTTAGATAAACCGAGCGAACTGATCCAATTTGTTTACTTGAAGTACCACGTCGACAGTGCTACAGCTTTATTTCATTCACTACAGAATTACGTAACATTTAGACATGCCAGCGCCCCAACAATATTCAATTTTAGTTACAAACGGCTATGTAGTTTGATTAAACAGCTTCTAATCCGTTCTTATTGTCTTCAACTAACAAAACCTAATTTTATTCTCAACAAAATTGTTGAATGCTCAACATTCTGATATAAGCACATATTTATCTTTCATTTTATGTTACTATGAAACAGATTACGAACTTAAAGACGCAGTTATGCATACAACTATTATTTTATGTTAATAAAAAAGATAATAAAAGGTTATTAGTATTACTATTACCTTCGTTTTAAAAATATAAACAAATGCTCGTATTAAAAGTTAATGTTTTAGGTTGTCGAACGTTTTGATAATATTTGAAGTAACCTCCGAAAGGTCTTGTAACAAAAACAATTAAATGGCGGACAGAGTTTATAGATCACGTATCATCCCAGTACAGAATGACTGTACCATTCCCGAACACCTGAAAGTGTTTGTCCAACACACATAAGCAATCACGCGAGTCCGATTTCCAATTTGGGCAAGAAGTTAACGTCATAAAACTGAGAGAAACCTTTCGTAGGGACCCCGCACGTGGACGATAAAAAGGATAACGCAAACCAATTGCATGGGACAACCAGTCCTCCACATAATTAGATAAAGCTCCCCCCTTCCTACAACACACTTCTTGACTTGAAGCCAACTTAATTAGGTTTATTGTTCATTCTTGAACACTGCTCCTAATTTATATTTCGTTCTAATAATTCTGGCCTAGTTTATTTCAATCTGTACCGTCTTGTAGAGTTGTAAGCATGGGTGAATTTTTGACTCGCCGTATTTATTCGGTAAAAACTTTAAATTGCTTCCGACCCAGTTCGAGCGACTATTGAACCAATTCGCCAATTGCCTACGTCCGAAGCTAAACTCTCTCCTTGTTTATTTATTAGTGTGACAGGTACTTTATGACGGACCCAATTTGTAGTTTAGTGTCGCTGCTACACATTATTGCGGTTAGTACGCGTGATGGTAACGAGTTTCAGTTATGTTTTGACATTAAACGTTATGTCTGTCGAGTTACTACGTCATTAATATCTCTAGTTTCGCTATCAAAATATCTTGTTATGTTACATGCAATAATGTTTACTTCTAATTACACAGATTGTAAAATATGTGCCATTAAAATATTATTAAAATCAGAGTCTTCAAAGACCTTTATAAAGTCATCGACTAGACAGTTACTTGGTAGGTGGTTAACACAAGATTATTTATAGTCAGTTTTAATTGGCAATGCCAAGATGATTTTAGTGTAGGTAGCAACTCCTACACTATCTATACATATAATAGAATCGTAGAAAAGTGCTGTCTGTACATTGAAAATAAAAATAAAAAAAATAGCAGGGGTTATTGTTATGTCGATGTCGAACCCAAAAATGTAATTAACTTTTTTTTGTCTGTTTGTCTGTTTGTCTGTTTATCTGTTTGTCTGTGTGTCTATGCGCGCTAATCTCAGAAACGGCTGATCCGAGTTGGATGCGGTTTTCACGAATATATTGTGGTATGCTTCAATTTACATTTAATGTTTGTTTCATGTCAATCGGTTCATAAATAAAAAAGTTATGTCAAATTAAAGAATCACGTCGAACACTATTCTATGCTTATACCATTAATCTCCGCCACTATTTGACGGATTTGGTTGAAATTTGGTACAGATATAGTTTAGAACCTTAGAAAGGACATAGGATAGTTTTATTTCAAAAATCAAAAAATAAAAATAGAAATAGATCGCGCTATGGTTTCGTTACATTCATTTGGTTGGGTATCGGCCGAGCGCTTCGGTACTATCGTAGAAAAAGTGTATTATCAGTCGTATGATTATTTGTCTGTAGTGGTCCTGCTGTTTCGTATATTCTAAATAAATTGGTTTCGTTGTATTTGTCAATTAATAAGTTTATTTGTTGGGTTTTTCTGGTTTTCTGGTTAAATTATTTAACGTAGGTTTAGTTTGATATCGATTATTAGTAGTTACTGTAGTTAGTTTTTTAATAAAATTGTAAGTCTAATTTATTAATTAATTAGATAGATTAGATTTAAGTCGTTTCTTTTAAATTATTTAGTTTAAGCTTGGTTATTATAGCATAGAGGATAGGTTGTAATATAATTTCTTTTTTAAATGTTATAAATTCGTAATTCGTAGCTTTCTTTAGTTTTAAGTTAGTTTTCATCTTAAGTTCGGAAAGATTATAATATTTCTTTAGTTTAAGTCCGTTTTTAAACAATTTTTTCAATGCCCTAAGTGAGTATACATCTATTAAATTCAAACGCAGAGCTCATTATGTTGATTTTTGAAGAGTTCCCTGGAATATCTTCTACGTCTCATTTTTGAAGAGATTCCGCGAGATTGGGAACTATGTGGTTAAAACCAAAAATTTGCCGGAAGTCACTATTCCACGCGAACGAAGTCGCGGGCAAAAGCTAGTGAAAAATATACGTGTCTATTTTTAGAAGGTCAAATAGCAAAACATTCTTAAGAGCTACATTTTCCTTGAATATTTCGATGTTGAATCGATTAGACTGTATGTAGCTCCTGCTGAGGTTTTACGAGCAATACGTCGCGACGTGAGAGCGCAAGGCTTAAGAGAGAGGCACTTTCTCTTGGATACCACTTTACAAAGTCTACAGTTGTACTACTATCTAAAATATTAGTTTCTATTCTTAAATACAAATACTTTTAAAAGGAAATGTGGCTTGTTTATTAATATAGGTAGATAGCTGTGATGTATATATCAAATCCTATTTGACATTAAATCCACCCCTCTACATAAACGTAAAAATAATTATTCAGTCACAAATTACATTTTACACTTTGTTAGATCTAAACAACACCTACTAATACATATAAAATCATTTAAAATAATCTGTCACCTCAGTCGAACTCATTTGTTTTATGAGACCAACAAGTATTTCCTTTACGGTTAAATCCATTGAGTTATTTACCAAGGTAATTATATAAATGTCGCAACTACTTGTTAAATGCCAGATCACATTTACATTATCCATATCCATATTAGTTTTTTAAACACTAAACTTACTCTTGCTCAACAAAAACTCAAATGTTCCACAGAAAACTTTTGTTTTCTTTTATTTCTAGTGTACTAAATGAACTTATCTCGATATAAATAAATTGCTAGCAAATAGAAAGTAGGCGACTATTTTCTCTAATGAAATATGTATTTTTATTAGATCTTTCATACATAATAAATATCAATCTGCACTCTTTGGCTTCACAGAATTTATTAGTACGTATGTAAGGCTGGGAGTCGATCGCAAGACGTCTCGTCGCATTCACTTTGTTTAAGTATATTCTTTCTAGATTTTCATTTCTTTTTGGCTTTGTAGTCTAAATTAATTTGTAGGATAAGTAAATACTTATTCATAGGTACTCTGGTACAAACCTATTTGTTATTCTTATATTCCAGTTTGGATAATATATGCCTCTATAAATAGACCTACATCCTAGATCATCATATTAGGGAAAATGAGCTATGGTCAGTCTAACGGGTTATCGGAGCTCCGGCTCGAAAAGCAGGAGTAGCACGGGATGGGTTTTCAGTCAGTCTGTCTGATACTCCCTCTCGCCTCACCTTAGGCGAGAGAAGTCACTAGATAATATATTCCCCCTTTAAAAAAAGAATAATAAATAATTATAATAACACTCGTCATTATGTTTCAAATACATACAATTATTTTTATGGGATATAGTAATGGTGTTTACTGTCGTACATATTCGACAAGGCATTATTATAAAAGTATTTTATTTCTTTAGAATATCTTGAGTTCGAAAATATGCTAAGTGCATATTATTACAAAACGAATTTAAAAGGATTTTTATGAAAAGAAATATGAATACGAAAATCAAATTCGGTTTCGCCACTTCGCAAGAGCAGACTTTATAGAGTACCTAATACATATATCTTTTAGTTACATCTTTGAAATTTAAATTTAGACAATACCTACATTTTATATTTGATGCCTTGAAACATAAGAAAACGACAAATTGAACCAGTTGATAGATACATTAGAAAGTCAAATTAATCAATCAATGATCTCATTTCTTTTAAAAGCTCGCCGTAGTCAGATAATAGAAAGAAAGTAATTAGCTGGGAGCTAACAAAAACGATATTGACCTTTCATAATTACAACTTATCCTAAAGCTTTTAAACTAGAAGAATGTTTTAAATTATTTTCTAATTTTAATTTCGAGTAATCGAACCAACTTGTAATAATGAAATCAATTTGTTCTTGAAAACAATTTTCTTTTGGCCTCTCGTTGGCTCTCCTTGGGCATATTTGCATAGTTTCTAAATTAAAAGTCCATGTTCTCTCGTTAACGTTTTCTAAATAAAAGTTTAGTTAATCGCCTTATTATCCGAAAGGTATTTTATATAAAAAGTACTTTAGAAGTTGTAAGGTCTTAATTAATGATGAATGACGAGGTGTGAGTCTGAATATCTTCAATTAAAGTGCAGCATATGTTATGTTTATAATATTCGTCATATTGACGGTGATCAATAGCATCGCTGTCGAGGGGTTGGTAATGAGATCGGGTGGGAGGCGTTCGCGCGTGGCGACAAGCCAACCGTGTGAATTTCGCGGGCTTAAACGTGCGCACCGACATATATACTCCTCTATATGTACATAGCTCTGTACAACCTGAACATAATGATATCGAAAAGCGCCTGCGGCTCTGTCCATGCTCGAATATCAAGCGGACGAAATTGATTTTAGTTTGGCTTTATTTTGGGACGCATGTAGTCAAATATTTTAGGGTGGCTGCCTTTTAATTGGATGTCAATCAAAACCGCCATTGCTCTCATCTCGTTCCTCATTAGTTTTTGATGTTTTTTTTTTCATTTACATATCATGCCTACAGCAATTATGTCATATTGTATGTATTTAGTAAATAAAAAGTAACTCTGTAATTCTGAGTATTACCTAATGATTTTTATGATTGGAATTTTGGAAAGATATTTAATAAACAAAGTAGAGGACGTTTTTCTTAGAAATGTAATTTCAGCAGTAGATGATCATTTAACGTAAATGTTACTTTCCAAATTACAATTTGATTATAAACCAAAGCAATCATAGTTAATTGTGGTGACGTTTTATTTAATCTTAAGTGACAATACAAGACGGTTTCAACCCTTGCGTGGGTGAAGAAAAGTGATGCACGTCACACCGAGGGCTCTTGGCGTTATATTCAGTGGTCTTGAATAATGCTGGATTTAATTTAGTCGAGAGTGCATGCACCCTGCGTCCACCTATTTAAATATAGTTTAGGATATTAATTAATCGTGGAGCTAGCGGATGGGCGTGCGCGTTCCGTCACAACCGTCAATGGCACCCGTCGCACTGTTTTATTCTCTCACTAGCGCTATCAATGAGAGACGCAATCGAATTTGCCAAATGACGCTCACACTAAATTGGTGAAGAGTGATTGATTGAAACGCTCCGCAGTTAAAGTATTTTACACGGGAAATAATTGAATCTGAATAATTTAAAGCGACACGAATGCAGGCCGAGTTATCGTGTTTTGGACTTCGACATTTCCCCCTAAGATATAAATAGAGCTATATTAATAAATGTCTATTGGTCCTTAGTAATTCATGAGGTTGCCAGCTGACTGACACTTCGTGTTGAGACAGACCGTCGCCGCTCATTGCCTTGTCACATACGTCAATTTGCATAACTTCCGTTGGGTTTTTCTAGTAACTGATTATTTATGAAAATACAATGTAGGGGTAACTATTATGACGAATTGTGCCAACTGTAGACACTTAGTCTACGTCAAGTGTGATATATGAATTTTATCTTTCTTTCATACTGGCATCATACTTTATCAGTAATGTTTTAATTATAACCTCGTAAACTAAGAAGCGAACCACCGATTCTAAAAATCTAATTTTAATTTACAATAAAAGTGTCCCCAAAAAATATTTTTTGCGGATTAAAAAACATACTTACTCTCAAGCACTTAAAATCAACGAGGCATTATAATTATGTTAGCCTGACTCAAAATTAATGTGTTTTACGTAACATAATTATGTTTACTAGTGGCCGCCCAGTGGTGGACATCCCGCCAAAATTCTCACATAAATTCCTTAGGGACAAGTCCTACTCTTTGCAATTGTTTACCAGAATGTCACACGGTCATGGACGCAGATTTTTTTCGTTAGTTGAGTCTATTTCTAAATCTAATTTCGTATGAATAATAATAAATAGTTCTGTACATTCACCCAATCGAACTTTGACTATACTCAGCTGGTACAGGTTTTGTAAAAATATATTGATATCATTATTCCGTTTATGTTGTTTCTTTAATATGAAATGCATTCTTAATCCATGAATACTTGACTACTTCACGTAGATTTCTGAAGAAACGAAAACAAATTAAAATCATAATGAACACAAAATTACTGATTAACAAAATCCGACTCCGTATCAGGTTTTCGCGGATATTTTACAAAATGTATTGTATGCGGCCAGACAATACATTGCTGACAATCATCAATACCCCTCATTACAGTCAAAATTCACGACAGATTCGATACGTTATGACATAATATGTCTCGTTAAATTCCATTCAGTTCAATATGCAATCATAAAAGTACATTCAAAGGTGAACCTTCTTGGAATGGATGGAGCACTCTCTTTTTAATTCTATTATGGTATGGGACCCTCAATGGTCACCAGGGGAGGGTTGCAAGCCTGGACACCCAATATTAGCCTGATTAACTATGAAACGGCTGCATGCTGTGCAAAAAGCACTAAAAACGTCGCCAGTAACTCAGTTACTACACCACTGGTATGTGCCCAACTATGGTTCACGAATGTGACTCGAAGCGAAGATATTTTGCATACCGTATGAATATAAAGTGGGCATTGGCGTTAGTCAATAAAATAATTGTACCAACTGAAATTAAAGGAACAACATAAACGTACTTATATACCAAAAAAATATGTACGAAATACATAAAGATTTTCGGTACCGATTTTCCATTTTAGTATAAATTGTATTGTAAAAGAAATCTGATTATTAATAAGGAAAATGTTCCACGCAGTTGTAACATACTTAATAACACCAGAAATTCGTGGAACAAGAAATCCCGTATAACAGTAAAAACTACCGGAAACAAGTATAAAAAGTTCATTCTCACAGCCCTTGTGGGTAGTCCCACGTTCACGCATGGGTTGAAATATAATAATCTTGTCCCATTTTCGCCTAAGGTCGGGGTAATTAAAATCACCTTAAGGGTTGACATGAAATCCGAAAAAGGTCCGACGCAGCGTCATTTGCATGGGTTAAATTGAACATAGGTATCTTATTTCATTCCGCACCCGTCATTTGAAGCCTTATAAAATACCTATATTTGGATCTTTGAATAGAACGCGGGATATTACAATAAGAATCGAAATGTAGAATTGTAAATAAGCTATCATGTCTTCTTCGTTGTCAATTACATTTTGAAAAGGGGTTTCTTTTTACTATCAATGTCAGACGTGAAAAGAATTTTTGAGTCGGGTTGTAGATTTACTTTAAAAAGTGCCCTTGTTAAATGTAAATTTATACCTAGGGTGAAAGCCCGTTGTTAGCGGTGTACATAATTTTACTCGCTCCTAAAATGTTTAATTAAAAAATAGGACTTGTAGTAGGTATTAATTTTTAATCTAGCTCATTCGTTTAAATACCGAGATAATTATTATACTTTATATTGAAATATAAAGGATACAGCAAACAATTGAAATCTCTTAGCCTGATTAATTGGGTTAAAAACAGATTTGTTAAGTTGCACAAAAATTAAACAATTTTAACTGAGAATGATAATTGGAGTATTTGCATAGTATTCCTCTATAGGTGGCTAATAAGCAGGATTTGTTTCTCGAGTGAAAATATTTGCGAACTCATGGTAGCTCCGCAGTAACCCGACGATAATTAGATATGGCGCGCTTTTACAGCGCCGCGATTCTGAATACCGACCAAATTGCGCCCTTCCAATCCTGTTTATGCTACGATGGAACTCCGACGGTTCATTTGGTCACCATTTTTCATTTTTACACTGTGAACTTTTTGCACAACCAATGCTTCTAAAAATTCACGCTCGTATGTCAGAACTGTCAGCATGTGTACTCGATATTCGCAAGAATGTAAATACTTTTATGTAAAGCATTTTGTTTTAGTTCATTTTAAGAATCCATTAGAAAATGCTTACAAGGCTACCTTTTCACAAACGTTTCCAAAAAGGCTCGATCGTAAAAGAGTACTTAGAGCAAAGTGTAAATAAATTTAGGTACTCGCCTACCTTTTATTTATAAAGAATCGAGAGCCGAGTGGTTTCATCGATTCGAAATCGATATTTAAAAATATGCAAATCATTTTAACGGTGCTGGTAATTGCATGTTTGCAACAAGTTTAATTAATTCTTGTGTGTGTAATGGGTGTATCGTATCAGTGCTCTGCAACCGACGAGGGTCCTTCACATTTCGACTGCATGTCGATAACGCCCCTCATTCACTGCCCCTATAGTAACGCACACCTGCATTTTTGGTACTGCATATCCGAATGAACGAACCCGAGGACCAAAAATACTGGTCCTCATACGAACGCCGTTCGTATTTAGGTATGTAGGACCAATGAATGAATACTGAATGCTAAAGTATAAAAAGTAGCTCAGATACATTGGGCGTACGATGAATGATGATTATGAATACATTTTCTCGCAGTTTTGGATTGATAAAAGAGAAAAGATTATTTTATTCAAGTTTCCTTAAACTTTCTACTATTATGAACAAATATGAGATTGGCCCAGCGTTTAGAAATATGCTCTTCCCCTATTAGGCTAATAACAGAAATGGGGAAAAGTGGGCGTAATGTAACTACACATAAGCTTACCCTTACGAGGTATAGCAGAACTGTAACATCATGGTACATATACTGTCTTTTAGATTTTATAGACTCCGTCACACCTACAGCACCCACTAAAGGCGATGAGGTAGCCGTTTATGGCAAAATAAAATCAATAGAATTTCAGTACGAGGCTGTTAAAACGGCTTAAAGTTGATTGCCTTATAAAACGTCGATAATAATCTATATCGATTCAATTCTGGATAATATTATTAACGCAATAAATTGAGTCATAATAATAAAACTGTTTGCCTAAGGGAACCAATGATTGCGACACATAGGGAGTAAACTACTATTTACTTATTACTGTATAAGAACTTTACGGTTTCATACATAAAGACTTTATCAGACTACTGTTGTTTTTATTTGTCGATTAAAGATGTTAATAATAATAAAATTGAATGGTTGAATCTATTATTGAACGTTATATTGCTCACTTATTATTTTGCTACCTAACTGGAAGTGTTGAGACTAGATTAGACAATTTACGTGGGATCTTATCCTGAGATTGCCAGAGGAAATAATTACGTCTTATCTTTTCCGTTAACGGAGTGATTCTCTTCCAATCAAAATTTATCTTAAGTGATATTACTTGTAGAACTCATAACATTACTTCTGAAAAGGGGTGGGCAAATTTATTTCTTCACATCATCAGAGCGATTCAACAATTATACACACAACATAAATAAATAAACATATTTTAAAACAAATGACACGTTAGTGTCGTCACGCCGAAAATGACAAGAACAAAAACAGTGATTCTTCCTTCTACACAAAAATACGTGCCAAAACGGCTTCATTCGCTTAAACAAATAAAAACAAAAATGACATATCAGTGACGTCAAGCTCAAAATGACAAGGACAGCAATATCACTCGTTCTCCTTCAACTCAAATGGAAGCATTCTTCTTTTAGGAATTCTAAATTATGAATTTAAATATTAAACAAATGAGGTAAGGCATTTGAATGCATTTAGGTGTCAATAAAATAAAATTATCTAATAATTGGGTGATTATTTTGGGTCCATGAACCGTGTGAAGAGGTTGGGTGAACAACTGCTGCCCATGTCGCGTATTCAGTCTCTGTACAAAAGTTCCTTGTGTAATCCACAAACTGTTGTTTCGGATAAGTGAATGTTATGTATCCAAATAGTGTTCATAAATGCTGCCATGTCGCAAGGTGTCAACATCATGGTGCCGTATATTGTTTACAAAGGTTAGTTTTGATGCCTTTTTTTGACGGGGAAAATCATCCAATGACTTCTCCCGCCTTGGGCAAGGCGGGAGGGAGTGTCAGACTCTTACTGACTAAAAACCACCCCATTCCTTCTCCTGCTTTGAGCCGGAGCCCCGGTAACCTGTTACGTTGTCCGCACCTCCGAATCGGTAGTTTTGATCCGGTGCCTTCAAATTCAATTGATACTCAATTAAATTTTACAAAAACAAAAAAACACTTGTTGCAATCATTTTGTTATGAGACAATAACTACTATTGTCAGTAAAGGTTTCCATGAAAATACAAGTTTAAGTTCCACAAGAATAAAGTCAGAACGTATTACTCATACGTAAACCGAAGTTATAAGAAGCACTTTCATTAATCTTATATACCTAGTTAGGTAGAAACTTTGTAGTAACAAGTATTCGATATCTCAGATCCCAAGTAAATCAGAATTTATTGTGAAGAAACAACAAAGTCTTAGATTCACGAACCCAAATCTAATACATGCAATCTAGCCTTTAGGAAAACTCTACCCGAGACTTAAAAGGATCAACTAAACAAACATCACCTCGTTTTATTCTAGATTTTGTTTATTTAGGTCTAGATGTTAAGGGGTGTGAACCAAAATTGATACTTTACTACGAATTTTATTGATACCAACTTGTTGGTCGTTGGTAAGTGACATGGAAATTGATGACACTATTTTTTAGTTTCAGTATTTTTTTAGATTTTTGTTTTACTCTTTTTTAGATGACTATTTTTTAGTTTTGAAAAATATCTTTCAAATTGTGAAATGTCAGGAAATATTAAACCATCACATGTAATTTTAAATAGAGGTGAAAACGAGATAAATATTATTTTATTCTTCATAAAGAAAGAAATATTATTTCTAATTTTAACAATTCCATGACTGAAACAAAACGCAAAATTCTGTCACAAGCAACGAAAAACAAAACACACATTTCAACATTCATTGTTTCTTTTTTTTTTTTTTTTTATTCTTTTGAATTTTTAGGGACTTTTATAACGCACAGCGTATGTCAGTCCCATCGTACCCTAATACAGTGTAGTTATACATCAAACCAACGGAATCAATTGATCAAGGCCATGAAGCTGAACAACTTTCTTGCATCATCACTAGCTGGCTGACTTAATATCTTGTGGAATGTGCCTATATCGTTTTTGTTCAACTTCAAAGCCCTGAACAACGTACTTCTATCAGACTCAAATCGGACACATTCCATCAACAAGTGGTGCAGGTCTTCTATAACTCCACACACTTCACAATTTGGGGATGTTATTTTTTTCATTAAAAAAGCAAACTTGTTACATGGAATATGTCCTGATCTGATTCTGTGTGCTGTAACCACTAATTTTCTACTTAAGTGACTGCTTGTAAACCAGGGAAAGCGAGGAGGCTGACTTTGAATGGTCTTGTACCAGATTCCTTTTTCAACTGACATTCTGTCAAAGTGTTCCTTCCAATTTTCATGACAAATAATTTTGAATTTAGGCAATCTTTCTGAATAATCTAATATAATATTGATTTCTCTGCCATGTTTAGCAGCATGTTTTGCCAACATATCAGCCTTCTCGTTCCCTTGTATTCCTATATGGGATGGGACCCATTGCAATCTCAGCTGAACACCTTTTTGAATAAGTTCGTCTATCTTGGATAGAATGTCATATGCTACCGAAACACCTCTGTGGCCAGAGGCGCATCGAGCTATATGCTGAAGCGAACTTTTGCTATCAGTACAGATGACAGTACTTCTGTTTTGACAATTTAACACATATGTTAATGCCTCTGAGATTGCAACGAGTTCCAACGTCATTATGGATGCAGGTTTATTAATTTTAAAGAAATTATTATTTAGACTATCTACATCCACGCTGGGTATATAGTAAGCTGCACCGCGGCCTTCTACACCCTTCGACCCATCCGTAAATATAGTAAACCAGCCGTAATATTTTGAACATAATTCCTTAGTCACTTCATATTTAAGTACGTTACAATCATAGGATCCCTTTGGCGATTTTACTGACTCTAAATCACAAGCAATAATTTCGTTCACATTAATGTTAGTGACCCATGTTCTCAAGGTGAACATAAATAAAGGGTAGGAAGAAGCTACCTCAATTTCTTTAACCTCATTAAATGATGAAGCCAATAAAGGAATTACCTTATTTCGCCAGTAACTGTTTTGGCGAAGATTATATAGTTCATCTAATAGACTATTAGTTATATTATTTTCTACAGATTTAGCTTTAAGACAAAACTTATAAGCTAAATATTTTCTTCGTATGTACAGTGGAACCACACAAAGCTCGCTCTCCATAACATGTATTGGAGTAGATTTTATAAAACCCCCTATAATACGTAAAGCTTGATTTTGTAGTTTATTTAATTTTTCTAAGTGGCATTTTGCACTTGTATCATATAAATAAGAACTATAATCTATGCGACTTCTAATCAAAGCTATATAAATATGTCTTAAATGTTGTGGATGCAATCCCCAGGATCTACCCGCCAAGACTTTAAGCAAATTAAGGTTTCTTTGAACTTTTTCTACAGTTGTGCCAATATGTTTACTCCAGCGTAAGGACCTGTCAAGCCATACTCCTAAGTATTTGTAACTGTCAACTTTTTCTAAATTATGATTATTTATGTTTAGTTCTACCTTTGGACTTCTAAAACCTCTGTTAAAGATACATACTTTAGATTTAGTAGCCGATAGTTCCAAACCTAATTCATCTAAAACGTAACAAAATTTATCTAGCGCCTTTTGAAGTGTACGTTGAACATGTTTTAAATTTTTAGACGTTTGGTACAATACAAAATCATCTGCGTATTGACACATATTAATATTTTGAATTTCATGGAAACATTTAATTGTTACAATATTAAAAAGTATAGGTGAAATTGGATCTCCTTGAGCTAATCCTCTGTCAGTACATCTTATGAAGAATTTGCTTACATCTGTTTCATCTTTTATCATAAGATGTCTTTCACTCAAGAAATTCCATAAATATTGGCAAATAGTTTTTCCGATTCCTATATCATCTAAAGTTTTTACCAGCACATCTATTAACACGTTATTATAAGCATTTGTGATATCAACGAAACAGGCTACTGTTGGAGTTTTATGTGAAAATCCTGTGTAAATTTGACTAACTAACTTAACTAAACAGTCCTGACAAGATTGTCCTCTCCTAAAACCAGATGTATATTTGGATAAAAGCATATTTTTTTCAATGTACCACTCAAGCCGCTTTGTCAGCATTGAGTGGAAAATTTTACATAAACAAGATATTAAAGAAATAGGTCTTAGTTTAATATTATTATTATTTGGTGTGGACTTGGGTATCGGTGTTACTATTATCTCCCGCCATTGTTTCGGAATAATACCAGTGCTAAAAATAAGATTGTATAGTTCTAGTAAATATTGTCTGCTTACAGAAGACAAATAAAATATCAGCGAGTATGTAATCCCATCAGTCCCAGGCGCAGTGTCTTTTCGTTTAAAACAATTTATCATTTCTTGTAAAGTAAATTTATCTTCTAGTACTGCATTATTTGAGTTAAACTGCTGCTGTTTTGGGTAGACGTAATCTGGAGCGAGACTGCATAGAAGTTCAACCTTGTGTTCATTTGAAACAGATAATCTGGGCGACACACGTCCTTTAATCCAACCCATACGTTTCCACATTTCAGAACTAGATGTTTGTTCATTAACGCTACTACAGTAATTTCGCCAATCTTTAGACTTCTCTTGACTGATGGCTTTCTTAGCAACTTCTGTTTTGTGCTCCAGTACACTTAAATTATTTGGTGTGGGATTTCTCCTAAATATTTTTAAAGCCAGTCTACGCTGTGCTACCAAACGGGATAAATTAGGATTCCAGTACGATTTTGGACGAAAACCATTACTTGGGTTACTATTAAGTTTGATAAAGGGAATATTTTCATCAGCGGCTTTATTTAATTGTTCTATAAAATTATCATATAAAGATTGTACATTTCTTGGGACTACAGTTTGTATTAAAGAATTTTCTAAGGCCTCACTATAATTTGACCATTTTGCTAGTTTGAAGTTCCGCTTTTTAATTGTAACAACCGGGTTTAAGCTACTATTATATTTATATGATATTTTTATAAACAGATGGTCACTACCTAGATTTTCATTTATAATCCTCCAGCCCAATAAAACAGATAAATCGGTAGATACAAAGGTAACATCAGGAGAAGTATTTTGTGCAACTCCATCAACTAATGCCACTCTTGTCATACTACCATCATTAAGTGAAATAAACCCTGAGTCTAAAGCCGTATCATACAATTGAATTCCTCTGGCATCCGTTTTGGAGGACCAAGTTGCATGGTGCCCATTAAAGTCTCCAGCAATAATACATTTGCTTGAAAATAATGAAAATATTTGTTCCCAGTCAGAGAGGCAAGTACGAACCGAAGAAGGGCAGTATACTAACACTATATTTTTAATTTCATTACAATTTACAAGGTTTACGCTCATAATTTCTATTCCAGGATTATTTATGTAAGTCGAACACTGTTGCACTTTTATAGATTTATGTATTAAAATAGCTAGTCCACCATAACCATCTGGCCTATCCCTTCTTAAAGTATTGTATCCACTTACATTGAAATGTGTATCGGGTTCTAACCAGGTTTCTGTTACTAGTGCTATGTGTGCTTTTTCTTGTGCTATTAAAAGTTCAAATTCATTACGTTTAGGCATCAAGCTGCGTGCATTCCACTGTACAATATGAAGCGATACATTATTATTTCTATTATCGTTAGCCATTGTTGAACATAAATATTATTTTTTTCCATACATCATCACTTTTAAACACTTTAAAAATTAATTCACTTAATACATCGAACAAAATTTTGGCTAACTCCTGTAGTTTCACCTGCCAACTATCGACAGAGAGGCAAATATCTCTTACTTTTCTGTATAAACTATAAAAATCTAGCTTAGATCTTGTATTGGATGTCTTGTCTGTGTTTTCAGTTTCTTTACTTGTGATTTCTGATTGTGTATTACTACTTTCTTTTTCCTTGTCACTCCTTATAAAGCTGGTTTCTATATGTTTCTTCTTCGGCATATATCTCTGTTGATTCTTTTTCTTTTCTGAACTGTCTATTTCCATCATATTACCCGGTGCAGAACTTGAACTTTGATTATTTGTTTTTGCAATCACCGCATCCTTGTATGTTTTAGTCTGTGTATAATTTACATTCTGATTTTCTAAGCCTTCAGGACTATCATAACTCTTTGTATTCCTAATAGTAGTGTTTAGTTGTTGAGTCCCTCTTTCTTTAAGATATAATTCCAATCCTTTCCTATAAGTGCAATTTTCTTTGGTCATAATATCTCTAATTCTTTTCTCTTTTATGAAGCTAGGACATTTTTTATGCATTGCCATGTGTGGTCCTTTACAATTAACACATACATACTCATTTGTTTCACAGTTTGGGTGTTGATTGCCACACTTGGGGCATATAGTTTTATTAGTTGGACATGATCTAGACAGGTGACCGAATTTCCAACATTTGGAGCACTGTGACACTGGAAACGTGTAAGGTTCCACTTTAAACCTACAACCGTACCCGTATACGTACGGTGGTAAAATGGCACCTTTAAAACATATTCTGACTGTTTCGGAATCAATCCATTCTCCACTGTCCGATAGCTTTTTAAGTCTTTTAACAGATATAATTTCACTCTCACAACTAACATTTTCAAGAATTTCTTTCTCATCTGTTTCCAAATCTACTTGCCTCAGGGTACCATAGCATAAACTTACTTCATCAGTCATCTGTATTCTATAACCTAAATTGGTAATCTTTTCACAATTCATCATCTTTGTAGCACATTCTTTATTTTCGAAATGAATTAAAACCCTGAATGCGCTTTTATATACCATTTTAACTATATTTGAAATATTACATGATTGTAATAGTTTAGCCATTCCAAATTGTTTCGGCAAAGTTTCTTTTCCGGTCACACATATTATACACTTCTCCTCTTCAGTATTCTTTTCTCCGCCCGTTAAACTATTGTTAAACGAGTCTTTCCTATTCGGTCTTTTATGTTGCCTAATTACTGTTACAAAGTCATCTTCCTCCACAATCTCCTCCTCCTCCTCCTCCTGTCGCACTCTCTTCTCTCCAACTTGTTGATCACACTCTTCACTCTCCTTCATCTCCTCCAATGACGCAGAACTAAGTAGTTGCTCACTTTCTATAACTATGTCCTTTTCCAACGTTTCATTATCACTTGAGTCACACGAGCTCACATTATTATGTATTTCATCCATTTAAAATTAACATTATAATTAAGAGGGTATACGTAAAAAAAACACGCCGCGCGATAGTAATTACAGTCCGACGTTCCAATCGTGTGCGTCCGACTCGGCTGCTCACGCGCAACTGTGTCCTTAATGGTTAACAATATCAAAATTAAAAATATAGATATTTTTAATAAATTAAAGATTTATTACTTACCTACACTATCATTAAACGGAAGAATATTCTTAAACGAAATAAAACTTAAGTAAGTTTAATTTACCTTATTAGTTCATTATCAAAAATGCCCATAAAATCCCAAATCCAAGTTATTTGTATAGTACCAGAAATAAGGTTTAAACTTTAATGTTTACATAGTTCTGCATAATGCGGCTATCTCAATAAACGTGTTTCGTATCTAAGGGTTCTTTTATAGTTCTTTAGTTGTTTCCCAACAGAAGGAAATAGCACTTATAGTGCAGTGAAACCCCCACCGCTGCCGGCAAGTTTCCTTTCGATAAAGGTTCCCTTATCACAACGCGTGATCTCTTCTAAAATCTATGGGAAACTATTTGCTTTCGATTGGAAATCTCTAACAACAGTTTTTGTATGCTTGACCTTATCCACTTTTTTATTAAGAAAACTTTGTACCGTTTGTAACAACGTTTACCATCATTCAATTATCTTCATGATTGTCTAATTTCGTACAAATTAATGTCGTTTAATACTAAAAGTCTTCTAATGAGTTTTGTACCAACTAGCTTTATAAATTGTTGAATTAGATAATAATGAGAAACTTAGGAGAATCTCCGCATAAATTGTTTGGTGAACTTTGAAAGTTTCTGATGACGAAACCTAAATTTCCAAGCAGTGTTTAAACCAATTTCCAGCTTCCTATAAGGCAACGTTTTCGTAGAAATCGAGATCAAACGATCTGTTCAGGCCTCAACGAGTACAGAGAACTCTAGTTTTCAAACTCCCAGTCTCAAAGCCATACAAACCGAAGTTAATATCTTATCCACTTTTGAGGCTAATGCTGCGATCCTTGTGTAGCTTCCCTGCCCACGCACCTTCACCGGGAAAGGAATAAACTTTGCGTCGGCGCATACATTTCGTGCATTATGCACTCACTAATATATTACTTAGGTATGCCACAGGCATTTTTCCTTAAATTATGTTGCTTTTAACATTTGCATTTGAATGTAATCTTGAAGTGCAACGCAGAATTATGGGGCCTAGATATTAGGTTCGTATCTATACGTATTATATTGCACGAGGAACCCTCAGCTATTCGATCTGGTAATAAGCTGTCATCATTCTCTGCGAATTATCGAGTTGTAGTATTGCAAAATGTTCAGAGAGTTTTCAACGGAACGATCATGGAATACATAACAATAACTTACAAAAGATTCCCACAAAACCTCAACATTACGAGATGGTTACGTCTGGTCGATGTTGTATTACTTGTATTACAGAGTCATTTGAGCATGTCATTGACGTATTTGTCGAACAATGCAATGAAATTGTCGTGTACTGTAAACATTGTGAGCAACGTTTAAGTTTCTATGGACATACAACGCTGCAATAGCTGTGGAAACTATTCACGACGCTCTCCACATTGCATTCAAATGACGGTAAATATTTGTACTCTACGCTCCAGTTAACTGGCACAACCGATAATTAGGCATCCGAAAATACACCGATAACCGGTGCCAATACACGTCCATGTGAGAGCTTCTCTGAGCTGAATGTAATAATATCCTGCCATAACATATTATAATTAAAATTTTGCTTTAAATATTCAAGAATTAGCACCTGAGAGACTTCCGTATCCGTTTGAAAATCAACTTTATACTGGCATTCGAATGAATAAAGAGAATTCTAATCAACGCTCACGTAACTTTAAATGAAGGTGAACATTTTTGAAACCTTTATCCGCAGCCTGAAAATTCAACCTTTATTTGGGACCGGAGGGGACTTATCAGGGCGTTTTTCAAATAACGGCATCAATTCCGCGCCGGCATCCTCACCTGTTATCTGTTTCTCTTCCTGCAGCACACAAAGCGCCCTCGTGGGCGGCATTTTAGCGTTACGCGCTCATTTTGTTACACTCGATACACCATTACTTGCTGCGTATGTCGGGGCGCGGGTCACAAGCCACATCTACTCTGCTCAAATTATGTTAATGATCGCTTGAAAAAACCGTAAGCACCCACGTCGTTAAATTTTAAACATTTCTGTCATTTTACATTTTAAATCTCTGTTTTTGTTCCAGGTACTCAGTTGCAGGCTGTATGATGTATTTTTAAGCCGCGTAAGTACATAAATGATATCATCATGGTTGAAACTCCGCAAGTATTCCACTTTATCTAAATAATTTCAACCGATATATCGCTGTGAGTCATCTCTTTGATGTTGGATTTCAACGAGCTTTAGTTGGCAATACGCAAAAAGTTAACTAACAAGCCTACAAAATACAGGTATGATTTTAACGAAGCTGAGTTTGAATGAAAAATATCACACATCGCCAGCATACCTGCACACTTTTGTATTCAGTTGGCTTACTGAAAGAATGTAAAAAATATCATTGAATGACCTATTTCGGCTTAGTCTAAATGCGATGGTGTCAAATATAAAACAAATGCAATAAAAACTTTAATGGAGTGTGGCAAGAAAAACAAACAATTAACTTATCCGGGGTAGAGCCTATCTGAACAATTTTCCTCTTTATATGTCAGAACAGAGTTAATCGGAGAATAGCGTCGGTAACTTTGTGACAGGCAGAGAGACGCCACCGCGGAAAGTTCAGCTCTTCTCGTAATAGCTAGTTAAGTCGGCATTATATGGAATGCGTCGATTTATTTACCTTTTCGTTCGCGACGCTCGCGCTCGGAGCGCGCCTTTATTGTGTTCTACTTACGGTTGTCAAAATGTCTTGGACCGCCCCGTGCTGTGTACATTGTGCGACTAGCATTACACTGAATAATTTTGCTTTCACCACGCACTTACATTGAGTGCCATGAACTATGAAATTCCGTATTATATGACATTTTATTAATTTAATTATCTTTTTGATGTAGGTAAGTACATGCAAAAGTGTAGTGAATACCTACGTGAAAATGCGGATATTTTCAGTGGAGTCTCACCCCTTTGCTTTCGGCGGAGGACTTTCATTACGAACTTTTTTAATCGTCCTTTGTCCCACAGAAAAAAATCCGTTGTGATGCCGGCAGAGACGGCGTGTCCCGCCGCGGTGCCTGTAATTAAACTGACACCGACTCCCGCGGGACGAGTTTTGAATGTTATTAGAATCTCTTTCGCGCCGTCGACTCTGATTGGAAATCTGTTATGTTGTCACGCAAACACAGACAACTGTCACCAACATTTTCTACTCGGCCCTTTATAATTATGCAACTATAAATTGAGAATGTTCTAACTTTAAATTAAATAGCCAGACTTACCTTTGCCTTTCAAATATTTGGAGTATTCAACCAAAAACCTAATTTACCTGTTCAAATTATTTGAAACGTAAAGTTTGTTTACTTGTTCCATTTGATAAATTTTATTATCAATTCATTTCTAAGTAAACTAAGGACCGATCGATATTATTGTTCTTAGAGAAGCGTAGTAGTTTAACGTGTTGAAGTGAATAATTAGTGACAAGAGAATGTAATGTATTCGTTGACTATTTTTCTTTGTTTAGCATAATTTTGTGATGTTATGAATCGCGTAAAGCAAGTATGCAGGCACCTCGTGGACAAGCACACGCCGTACAGTGGACGGCGCGTGTTGACAGTCCTCGGCGCGGCCTCGACAAACAAACATATTCTGTTTACTCTGCGACACATCGCTGTATGCTTTGAATTTAAATTAAAGCACCAATGGAAATCGAAATTCAGGAACGTGTCCACCAATTTTTGAACGTAATTAAGAATTTTATGATCAAATTTTTCGCTGATAAATACAACTAATAATTACTAACTGTTGCAGCTGTGGATAAACAATTGCTATATTCATGTTGATGGAATAAAAATATTGACACAAATAAACAATTATTAAACTTTCATCTATGACAATTAGTAGGGTCATAAACAACAGTGTTTCGTAGAATCCAACATTCATTATAAAACGTTTACATATTTATTGGCCGTCAAATAAATATGTCGGCCTATTCCCTGAATTAATAGGTTATCCTTAATCCTTCCGATGACAAAAATGTTAATAATCGTCACGTGCTATATATATTCACAAATTAGGTGGAATTAATAAGTTTGTGGGCGTTTTGACGGACGGTGCGGGTTCTGGCCGGGTGCCAAGCATCGCCACTTTCGCTCGCACTCGGAAGCTTCACTCTTAAACAGTATAGTGCGACCGGACAAAGCACATTGCCTCTATTTCCGAGAAACTGACGATTTCCAGCGTTCAGAAACCGGCATCGGAAATATTTTATTAGTGATAAATTGCTGTCTATAGGTAGAATTGATGGTTCGAATGGAGATTGCTAAAATAGTCACAGTACGTTGAATGACGTCTACAAGCTCCCGGATACCGTAGGAATGGCAACTCGGCAAACTTGGCTATTTCTATCACGTCTGGAAATATGTTTCATTGACACTTAATACCCTACTTTGTAGTTATTTTTCACAGAAATGGATTATTTGATCGCTGATTTGATTAGCTTGTGATTCTAGAAATAGATTTATGGAAATGTACATCAAAGCGAAAGCAATTTCTAATGGGCACGTGACAGTTATAATCCTCATTTAATATTCTAGTATCAGGCATTAGCCGCCTGCATAATGTATTTAATATGACATGACCACTACACTTCTAGTGGCTGGCAAAGCTCAAATGAACAAGTACCATGTTTGATTTCACTTTACATTTATAAATGTGAGTATTAGTTGATTTATAAGTTACCAAATGTTTGCAATAAAATTGCAATTTAACTATTCAAATATTGGTGTGCATGATTCAATGATTTTAATTATGTCGTTTCTGTCGTGGGTGTGGAATAAACAAATCTTTACATTTTCAATACTTTATCTTTTTAATTTCAGGCATTTAAAAAACCTTATTCAATGGCAAATAAATATTATTTTTGCTACCACTGCTTATAATAGAAATTGTGTAATACGCAAAGAGTATAAAACGCAGTTTCACTAATTAGATCCTGATATAAAATACATTGATACCACTCTTCTTTTATTTCATTAAATACAATTACAAATAACACCAAATACATTAGCAGTCCACATAAATAACTACTAATATGTATCGGAAGCAATGTTAATTATATCGTATGATATTCACTAAATAATTCAACGCCAGTCAAAGCCGCAATTGCGCATAGCGATCACTTAATTAAGATTATTATTCTCTATCTCTGATTGCATTTACATCTTCAATGATTAAAATGGAATTTTGATATTTATAATATTCTTATGATAATTACAAAGAGGAAAGATTAAATTATGTATGTGTCTTCTTGCATTGTATAACTTTTGAATTTACTTTTCACTTAATAGTCCTGATACTTCTATATGCAGAAAACGCGCAAGAGGTAATCTAGTGTATTATAAGAAGGAATAAATTTTTTTATACATCCACAGATATCTAACATCAATTATTAATGTAGAAATAAGTAGTAAAAGGTGCCTACGAGTACGTCATATAGGCAACAGTTAAAGTTCATATGATGAAGCATGCTCTATTCCAGGTAGGGTATGTTAATAGTCCTATTGCCATCGAATTTGAAAACATTTTTGATTCGATCCGAAGTCAAATCAATGCCACATTCATTACCAGACGTAGTATATTTATATTTTTAATTAAAATCATATGAATATTTAACCAAAAATATACTAGTACTTTGTATTACTGTGGTAATCAATATTATATATTTTTCTTGAATCAGCACATTTACTGAAATAAGCCCATCAATCAACAATTAAACGAGCGCTCAATTGAAAACTTTAATTAATGAAAACGTTGATTATTAACATTTTATAATAAAGCACCTAGACACGTAATACATGCTATCGAGCTATACTAGCATTGCATGCGACTTTGTACGCAAATAAATATTCGGATTTCACATACAGTTTTAGTGTATCTGAGAAACTTGCTCTTAAACTTTGATTCGTTTTATGTAAGTATTGTTATGACAAAATAAAAAATACGTAATATTTTTTCATTTTATAACTAACGGACTAAATAGTTTTTTAAGTTTTATGACCCGTCATCATCCCTATTTTGCTTGACAGTCAAAGTTATGTGGATATTATGTGTCACATATTTTATGTGCATAAATATGAATATAACATATATTCGTAATATACATGAATGCATGCATAAGCTTTAATTTGCCACTGAGATAAATATGCTCCTGAAAACATTGTCCGTATCAAATTGAATGTGTATTGAATGATGTATGATCTCAATTTGTGAAATGGCGTGCATTTACGCGATCGTTTTGGCCCGCCAGATGCCAAACAATGACCGACGTTTCGCGCGCCTATTTATTATAAATGACAATTTAAAAATTAATATGTTATTAATTAATTAAAACTGTTACGTTTCTGTTGTTAAAATCCTTCCATTGTCATTGTTTTACTGTGATATAGTTTAAGTGTTAAAAATTCCTGTGCCTGGCAAAATTATACTAGACAATTCTGATTCTGGGATTTACATCAGTAGCATGGAACTTGAAATATGTTCTGTTATATGGCTACTTGTTTACCTTTGTTTCATAGAAGATATAACAACTGCAGAGGAGAACATTCTGCTCGTACTTCTTCATACCCTTTTCTAACAATAACAAACGCGATGTTATCTTCAACCACATTATTTTAATAGTGCACAAGCAAACTGTCGCCGTAAATATACGTATGATAAAATTATGCTAAGTTGGTTCTAAGTTAACGCTAGAAATGTACGGAGATCGTTTAGTTAATATATGCAAGCAGTAACATAAGGTGTTCATAACTATGTCTAACGGAATGCCTGGGTCAGAGAGATCAAACAGTAACGACCATGTTTCTAGAAGTCATCTTTAAATGAACGGTATGCGTGTGCGTCAGTTTATGGCAGAACTGCGCATTGTCCGTACGAATGATGCTAATTGGATAGCTGCTAGATTCTCTTCTTTACTAATTGCATTTTCTACTCGTCCATCGATTTTGAATTTTATTGATCTGGGATTAGAAATCAGATTAGTATAGTACCAAAACAAGATTCGATAGAAATTAAACTTAAGATTTGACTATGACTAAGTTTCTAAAAATGTATTCATTATCAGCAAACACTCTGCAATCTCTAGACTTAACATTCAGCTGTACATATAATTCCCAATGAAAACCTAGTTTCTAAACGCTATTCATTACTACTATTTCCCACAAAGCTCTCTGCTACTGTCTATAAATCATAATATATCAGCTTTCGCTTACCGTACATTGGGTTCGAGCACAAAGGTCGGTTGTGTGTGTGCGTACTAAAGCAGGTTGTGCTATAAACAAGTTAAAACTTGCAATAAAAGGTAACATGGGGTGGTCGGGGAGCAAGTGAATCGGAAGCTCGGCGGCAACCGGAAAGTGCGTAGCTCCAGATTCAATTTCCGCTGCCGGTCGCGTAATAAGTCCACTATTCACTCTGTGTGTTCACGTAGAAAAAATAAATTAAAAATGCTACAGATGCTAGCAAGTATTTCTTGTTATTTTCTATGAGTTTTTCATGGGATGGTTGGTAAGAAAATTTGAATTTTTAAAAGTAAATTTTTAATTTAACTTTACTAAAGTTGTAAAATCAAAATATATAGATGTATATTACAATAAAATTGAATTAGGTTCTCAGATTAATTGTATACACTACTTTTGCTACCAAATTAATATAATATCTACTGGTTCAATACATGTAGTAACCGCTATTTTGTAAACATAAAAACAATTCAGAAAAAGTGCGACAGAAGTTGTTGCATCGGAAAGTTAGCCGCATTCACTAAGTTTAAAACAACCACACAATATAGGTAATTAGAACATACGAGAGACACGAGCGAATCATTCTATGCGAACAACAACTTTTTCGAGAGCAAAAAACAAGCAAAGTTTATAAAGGGAATGTATTACAAGAACACCGATTGTAGATCAGGAACTTTTAAACAAGTAAACAAGCCGGAGCATGCATCGACTTTCCCAACAAAACGAATATCACGTGCAAGTAAGCAACAAAGCGGGCAGTACGCGCGTAATTCGATATTCTCGGGTTGAATGATCCCATATCAACGCCGAGAACCTTAATTCAGCTCTCGACGCGACAGAGGCAGAGTGCACTTGGGCGTAAATAAAAAGTTGAACGCCGCTGTAACGAGAGCCGCGGCAGACAATGACGCTAGACAATGTGTTAGCGGAATGACACTCCAGAGCCACTAGGCGCGCCCTCACAACCTTACAGTGTCATATTCTCACAGCACTCCTTTGAACAAAACCTTGAGAACACACTCGCAATCCAGTATTGAAAAATATGGAACATCAATTCTATATCTTACTCTTGCTGTTCGCTTTGCGCCGAGGAAATAAGACTTGGAATGCGATAGCATATTTGTCTATCTAATAGGGAAAATATATATCATTTGATATAGTGTCTTACTAATGTTAAGCCGTAACTCATATGTGTTCAGGCCTATTTTAGAACAGGAACGGATCTTTCGTTTTTTTGTTGTTGTTGGAAATTCTCAACACTGAGCAGACTCCGAAAGTAAATGAGACTGATGAAATATGCGAGTAAATAAAGTGTGAACAAATTATTCTGCAAAATTTGAGTTGAATAGTGTGTGGATAAACCGCGGATGAGCTCATGAGCGCGACCCTTTACACCCGAACATTACCTCAGTACTTGTGCTCAATGGATGGAGCACCCTTCCGACATCGCATTCCCACTGCGACGCAATGGCAGTCATCAACACCAAGCCTCTGTCAACTACGCATTTTTAAAAGACATGAAAAGGTTTTTAAAAAGCCTTCCTTCTCTCAAAAATTTTGCACTTTATAAACAAGTTTGAAAGGAAAAATATAAGTTTTGTAAGGGCGCTCTGAATACTCCATAATCTTAGGTTTTGTGTCAAAGTTTCTCAATAAAACGTAGAGTCAAAGACAAAAGTTTATTTCGCAGTGCAGTTGTGAAAGGTCAAGATTTAAGTTTAACAAGATGATACTTCTATTTGCGTTTTCATTGTTTAAATTTTAATGAAAGCCATCGAGCGGCGCCATTGTTATAAACACCGCTCTGCCCGTTGTAATTTACATGGCCGGCTATCGTATTAACGATGACTGAGCGGTTTCTCTTAATTATCATTTTGCACGGTTCGTCAGGCACACGCTTGCTCCTGTTTCGAACACCACACTGTTTCATTATAACTACGACTGATTTTTGATACCCATAACGTTCGGACACACAATTACCCACATATTCATTTTGTTTTGGTAAAATTAGAGTTATTAATAGACCTTAATTTGTTTTAATTGAATGCCTGGCTTATTGATTTTAATTAGATATGTGTATAAATATTTAGTAATTATTTTGCTCCACATTAGACAAGACAATATTTACTGTTATTACTTACATTTAATTCAACTTGTGTCATGTTGTCATGCGTCAGTTTCTCTCCCATGTCAAGAAGGCAGGCGGTGCGGTCGCCTGATTGTTGTTTATTTACATTTACTGAATGCACATTCTCATTTGCGTGACATAGATCGAATGCATTTATAAACTATCCCTTCCTGCATATAAATGTTCATATTATGTAATTTTTGTTATGTTTGATTACAGCTTGGGTTGAACATCTGGTTAACTGTATATTTTAGTATAATAAGTAGAATGAAAACTATAAAGCTTGCTCTGTAGAGATCTTGTCTGCGTTAATCATAGCAAGCATCGATATTCCAATTAGATTGTATATCATCTTAAATTTTATTGTTCCCATTTTGTGGTTCATTTTTATTGGTTCGCCTTGTGGTTGTTAATTAACCGTTGTATCGATATTAACGCTCAGATAAAGCGAAGCAGAGTCCGTAGTTTGGACCGGACCCGCACCCCTGCCCGGTCCCGACACTTCTGCTAGTTTAATTGTTTATTCAGATACGGGGAACTTCTCGAATTAGGTAAGCCGGAATAGCCGCATTAATTAATATTTGTGTTTGAACTGTCTCCGTGCCCTTGAGTGATTAAGCGACCTTTCAAATAACAGTTAGTTGTAGACAATTACTGTTATTTGCGCCCCAATTTATATTGCTACAACCTGACAATTGTCTCCGGATTGTTTCATTTGATTTAACAATGTTATTTCAAATAAAAATCTACGTAATAATGCCGCCAGGTTGCGAACAATTGAGGGCTGAAGAGTTTTTACGATGATCCTCTCGACAATGGTAATATGAGACAATATTGGCAGTATCGTAACTCGATCTTATCATCTCGCCTGTTAAAGAGGTGAAACGAATCGTAAATAATACACGTGAATTAACGAGACAAATCCTTTTGTGTTTTGCGCGGCGTATTTATGGGGATGAAGCGAATATCTCCGTACTGTCGAACAGCTGTGCTATTATACCACGATTATTCGTATGTTTTCGTTCGTCGCCCGAAGGCAGCAACGTTATAGTTATCCGTTGCAAACATGGCGACATCTGTGAACATGCTCGAGTTCAACTAATATAATAACACGACCGTAACTTGCAGCCCCTGGCGACCTGTAATGAAACAGAAAGAATCGATGAATCTAAATATTGTATCTGTTCTCGTACTGTCAATAAATCTTCAATATTACACTGGAGTAGATATTTTTCCTATAGCTTTAAAGCACAATACAATTTTAGATATACATAAAATCACTGTTATATATACAAAACGACTATTATTGTGTGCTAAATTGTATCGACGAACGCATGAACAAATAAAGCTGGTCACAATTTTGGAAACGTTTCTTGCGTTGGAAAGAGAGAATGTTAATAGCTTTTGAAAGCCAGATAAGGATGTCGCATAATCAAATATTCTGGAATCCTTCTTAAGAAAGAGGCCGGGCGCTGAGCTCGCAGAGCGACCGTGCATAAGCAACAATATCGGTTCCTTTAAAGGATAAAGGCGACTCAAGGACGATTCGTAATCCGCTCCAAAATGTATTGCAACTTATCTGTTACCAGGTAGTCGGACAAACGCCCGGAAACCACCGCCAGTGTTGTACAAATCTTCCTCGATCGATGAATAAATAGCGTTTGCAGTACACTGTAAAACCAAATAATAGATATCTTGCAAATAAATTCAAGACAGAATATGTTTGCTTATTTATCATACGACAAATGTTAGTTTTATGATAGCAGTTGCTCCTGACTTATCGTAGCCGTACCTGAGCCGTAGAATGTTGCTCGAATTTAGTATATCATAGGCCTGTCTAGACATGTGGTTTATGGTTGCTAGGGGTAACGCACAGCAGGACAGGCCAAATATTTACCTAAAGATTACAGAATTGTATCAGATCTACCTATGTATGTAAAGTTGACTTCATATTCAGGTCTCGTCATTATATTACACGTGCTATACAAAAACTATAAATAACAGGTCCAGTTTACTTCATCGACTATTTGATGTTATTTCATCAATTCAATTGAATAAAACTGAATGGTTACTAAAACCACTGAGCGATGCGCTAACAAGAGCCGTGACAAATGTTACGGCATAACAGTTTCTGAAGTGAATCCACATCAAAGGAATCGAAGATGACACGTTTGGGTGCATCTTCTGCAAAAAAATACACACACACAAATAACATGAGGTTTAAAGTTTGTCCAACGTGGTCCCGAGTCATCCAACAATGCGTCATTGTAGTCACGGCATAATACGCGGCATTAACATTTTGTACAACGATTCACGTCAATGATGACGATTTATTGTCGCTCTGTCGCACCGCGACTCTATGTGCCATAATTAATCCTACATTTTTTATCTCCCGCGATGATTTAGGTTTGTTGTGAAGTTTGTTTTGCGGAGACATCTGCCGACGTCGCCATTGTTACCCCGAGCTCTCCTCAGGTAAACCAGATAATGGCATTATCTCAGAAAGAGTTGACATTTCTTCGTTTAAACTTTTGTGGAGTCGAGTGTTTTGACAATGCTTGTTTACTTAGGAGATTTATTCTTAAAACGGCTCTCATTAAGATAGCAATCTAAAATAACAAATTGAATTCTAAAATGAAAGGTTTGTAGTGGAGCAGTTCTTTTCTATTTCTATGGATTGTTTATTGCTGTCACATAGTTTTTTATCTTTATAGGTGTACATGCATATCCTCGAGTCACGCAGAGTCGATCGCACTCCCATACGAACGGACACGTTCATTTATCGGGTAAACAAAGAATTTATTGGTGTCGTATAATTTTATGTTCTAAACAAAGGCTCGTCAGGCCTCCCCCTCCCCGCCGCCGCGGGCTGGGCCCCACAACTCCCGCTGCGCATGCACTTGTTCACCAACATATGTCTACAAATGCGTCTGTTTATGTTTTCAGTGTTTATATTAACCAACCTTGTATAAATAAATCTTTACGATGAAGTGAAGGTTTGACACTGAGTTTATACTTACAGAATGTTAAAACTAAAAGCATTATAAAAATACTTTCACCTGCTTCATGCACGTTATCAGAGACATTGATTAAAGATGCCAGGTCAAATGTCGGTTCTTGTTAAATGGAATAGGTAAACACAAAAAAGCCGCACACCATTCTCCGTTAGAGCACAATGCGGTGTTAAAATCAATTGGTCAAAGTCATTTATGCATTCATTGCGGCTTCACCTTGTGGAAACGTCTTTTGAATCCTATTGTTGAGCTGGACTCCAACTGTGACGTCGCCGATCTCGTTCCGCCTGTCCATCTGTACACTAGTTACTTCGCAGAACTTCTCAAACTAATAGATTTTTTAGGCAAAATATTTAACTGATCCTTCGTTGAAAACAAATAAAAACATGGACACTAAATAGTTGTTGGACATACTGATTAAAAGTCATGATGATCCAGTTAGGGTAGCGGAGGGCGTTAACATTTTAAAGTCATAAAACTAGATTGTGAATGTCCTGTGGAAAGTAGAACGCGAGATCCAATCCGAGTTTGCAAACAAGGGAAGTTAGGGCGAGCGGTGCGGGCGCGCGCCGGCTGCGGCTCGGCAAATAGGTACGGGCCGCGCCGATAACACGCCGTCTCCTGTGACTTCTATTTAAACAGACAGGGAAACGCTCACAGATTAAATCTTTCGTCTGTTTATTTTTCTTCCCGACGGACTTTCGACTAAAATATATCTAAGATGACAAGAAGACTTATCACTATCAGCGCTAATCTAAAGGCGGAACGAATTTTTAAAATGCTTTCTGAGTCGTCCTCTTTGGTGGAGTAGCGGAGGTCGGATTATGAGAGCTTTCAGCCGCATACAGTGGTGCCGCGACGCAGTTATTAAGGTAGCAGCTTTGTTTGCGCATTCGGTGATTCAGCGCAAAGCTTTCGGTAAAATATTAAAACATGAACGCCCTGCTTCACTCACTACTGCAAAACTCGTTCTTTTGATTCTGGCATGGGTTATTCCTGCATTAACTTTTCGCGGCAACACTGTTTTTCGACTGCAAATACCCTACAATGTTTTATGTATACTGAAGTGTGTTTCACTTGCAGCATCACACTTCACTGCTTTTCAGTTTTCACAAAATATGTTGGTTTATTTATACATAATTCATTGATTAAAATAAATGTACAAACGCATAGAAGAACATTTTTCACATCTCCACAAGGTAGGTATTATTTCATAATGTAATCAGTAATTATTGCTTTAACGAGTCCGCCTTTAATTTGTTAGGCGTTTTAAACGGCTTTGCGTATTTGAATCGCAAATTTCTTAGAATATTTCAAGAGGGTCGCTGGCGTTTCGAGGACATTATCTCTTCATAAAATTCAAGATCCCGCTGAGTATTTCATTGTATTTCTAAATTAAACTTTAATATGGCTCAACTTAACGCGAGCCTTATGTAGCTCCGGTAATCTCACTAATTTACGGTAAGTAGACATGAAGGCATACCTAGTCTGTCGTTTCCGGGTGTTGTGCCCAAAATTAATTCCGCCATGAAGTTTATTAGACGACAAAATGTCATATCACTTTTGCAGAAGAAGTTACTTTATTTTCGAAAGCTTTGGATTTGAAAGCAACGTTGCCGCTCTGAATGAGAGTATATTTTTGCCATATAAAGTAGTTAAATACTGTATTATATGAGTCTACCTTTGCTTAATCCGCTCAGATGGCTAATCTCCTCCGGAGAGGGTGAAGTGCACGTTGGCCGACGGGGGCCGGGAGTTATATCTATATTACTACCCTCTACATAAACATTACATTAACATTAAAGAGTGTAGTGAACTATCTCTCCGGCAGTCACATGAAAATATCATTGCCGCATTTATGTTTCATGAGTTTATTTCAACGGCTCCTTGACTCCTAAGCTGACATAAATGTAAGGAAGGGAATGTCTCTTGGAGGAACAACTTACTTCTTCGATTTATTACATATGTGATAGAATCAAGTAGTCGTCTTTTAGAAGATTTTCAGCAATTTATGGAAGCAAATGTAATCAAAATGTACTCCAGACTATTTTTATCATTTGTTATTTATATATTATTAAATACATACTAGTGTCTTCTATAATTTCACTTCCGAAGAAATAAAAATTATTAAGAAATATATATATATTCCAAGCACATTGACACAATGTAGAAAATAGGTTTCCGATACAAGTGCTTCCCCACAGATACGGAAATAGTGACGAGAAACATCTTGTCTACATATACCTAGCAAGGTGGCAACTAGCAATGTAGGGATTGTTTAGTATCCGAGACACAGGAAGTAGGATCCTGTCGACATCATGGTTGCAATCAGGCGCACATCCGTCTGATACGACTCTGTCTTTGTCGTCACTCATTGTTTAAAACTAGAAGCGGCTTCTGAAGTTAAGCGCACGTGGTCAGAAAGCGAGTGTCATTAGAGAGATTCCCTTAATGTGTTTGTGATTTAGGCGATGTTTGAGGACACTCCCCGCACGCCGCGCCGCGCCAACACAACCCTTTGCTTGGCCCCCAAAGGCGTGGTCCCCGTGGAACAAACAAACGGAAGTGAAATTGAGAGGAGCGCCCGGAACTGGAGGTATACCTTTTCATTACAGAATCCCTTTTTAATTACCAGGGCCCAAATAAAAATTGTATTTTTATTTCAAGTAGGCGTAATTGAAAAGGAAATTGCCGAGCCCGACGGCCGCACACCGGCGGCGTCGAATAAAACTTTAATATAATGCATAAGGCCCTTTGATCTCCGCACTCCGCTTGCATTAAATCGCAGAGATGTTCTCTACTTATAACGTAGAATAAAATTCGGTTGCCACTTTCGTTTCGCGGTGTAAAAATACTTTTGTGCGATTTGAAATGTTGAAAAAGTAACGTCGCCAATAAAATTGTTCGTTTATGAGTCAAAAGTCTCTTTATTCTAAGAAATCGCGCACCTTAGAAGTGTCATAAATTACATGTGAAATAATAAAAGGAGGAAAATCTTTCATCCGCAAACGTTTTACAAAGACACCCCCGCCGCCGCTCCGCCCGGAAGATAAATGTCGCCTGTAGCACGATCTACTGTCGGTAAAAACGTGTCTCTAATAAAAATCCACCGCGTTCGAGGATCCCTATAAAACGCATACTTTTCGGGTGTTGAGTTAAATAAAATCTTTCGACGTTCAGAATGGATGAAATTCAAATTTACATTTCAGATAGATGATCTTGGGAACAAAGATAATTGAATACAAAGGAAGAGGAGATTACAAAAAAAATATCAACAACTCACTCACCTTTGGCCGCCAGGAGAAGGGAAACAGTAGATCGGTGAAGGTAAGACATACGGTCAAAGGAAAGATAATAAAGCGTTGTATTTTCATTCTAATCCGCAGCGGAGTTGGGATGAGCCGGGGGATTCGGCGGGTGACGGGGAGTCTCGATATCTAAAATTACAAGCCTGCACAGAGTGCCTATCTCGAGGTACACCGTTCTCCATTCCTTTATGTTCAGCTGCCACTTTCAGACATACCTCCATTCAAACTATACCCCAGACATTACTTGTCTCACCATAGATTTCAATGAGCATTTCTGTGGCAGAGCTTTGAACTTGCAGATCTGTTTAAAATACAATTAACGATAAATTTAAATGTTTGAGGCAGTAACGCGACTTGGTGGGTCGTACTGTTTTTGATATTGATAATAGGCACTTCATTGTGTTGTATAATACGTGTGTAGTAGTACGGTATGTAGGTACAATGATAGTGCAGTCAGTAGGCAATGTGCATGTTGTGTATCTGGTACCGGCTGCCACGGTAATGACAGCCTGAAGCCGTGTGCAAGGTGTCAGACAATGCGGTCGCGTGCCGGGGCACCGTATGGTCATTTTGATGCACCTACCGTCTAGAGAAACCTTATTAAACTGCCGACGCAATTGTTTGCAAGCCTCCTGTAACTACATGTCACACGTGCAACCACAGCTGCAAATTGTTGGATACATGTTCTTTTATTTTGGCCTGAATCTCATTTTTTGAGGAGAGAAACCTTCTAAAGGATGAACGACACCCTTTAAATTAAAGTCCCCAAGAAACAGGCAGAGGTGTCAATAAAGTCTCCTTTAGTCTGTTATTTATTAGTCCCATGTTATGGGTTGCGAGTATATTGCCTTGCTCCAGGCATGTGAGACAAACTCCGTGACTTAACTACCTCTAAATTGAGAAAATCTTTATTATTTTCCGTTAAACAATTTAAGCTATGACCAATAACTTTGTAGACACGATGTTTCTTATCATAAATAAAAAACAATATCGTAGAATATTATTTCCAATTCAATAAAATAATATCCAAGATAGAAAACCTATACAACGAAATATAAGAACATTAAATCGCTGACACCACGAATAAGACACAGTAACACGTCGTATTACATACCCGAATAGCATTAGAGAATAATTTCGCAACCTAATAACTGTGTCATATATCCAATTTTCTAAAGAAATGTACGAATATCTGATGCTATTTTCCACACTGATGCTCTTTCAAGACTTATTGTCACACAAGGGCTTGGAATATGAACAAAGCAACCGAATCGAATGTAATAAAAATCACTTTAGTATTACGTAGCGACAGGAACTGATGTCTATCGGCATTGTGACACACGATGCGGCCTCGATAGATGTCACGGGGGAAAAGGCTGCGTCGAACCGACTATTATTTTTGTACGACAAAACAAAATTGATTGTTCGCCGTCGCGACTACATTTTATACGGGTAGTTTAATTTAAATACAGTATCAACTGAAAAAACGTTTGGATGTATGTTTAAACAATGCGTAGTAATGGTTGAATTTGTACCCGCGAGCTTTTATTAATAGACTCATCAATATCAAACTTCAAATCTTTTTAGTTTTGTTGTTTCGATGTTTTACAATATAGCTCTTAACCTTTCATACTATACTAACAACTAAATTATATTTTTCATTTATATCAGGATTTCAATTAAAATAAAAAATCGTAAAATTAGAGGCTACATAATTCACATTCATCTGTTTATTATCTAAAAAAATAAGTAACAAAGTAAAGTTCATTGAACCCTTAACCAATTTCTGTTTAGTAAGTAACACACATACCTACAGAAAATCTATTTCTCTATAATATAGACACATTTTATAGGCTTCTTCCAACTGAAAGGGGACAAGGACCGTTATAGGTCTCTTAAGAACATTAACCTTAGCTCATTCATGAATTGGTTTCCTATAGTCTGCTAAGACATAGATATATTTCAAACTAAATTTGATCGGTTCTAAATTTAGGAACCGTAAATGTACCCGTTATTTCTTTTGTAATAAGGTCTAAAATTAAGTGAAAAAACTTAAGAAAATCGAGTAGTTTGACCTGTTAGCGTCTAAACTAAAGATCGGTCTCCTTAACCTTCAAATCATGACATTTTGTTATTGATTTTTATGAATAAACGAAATCTGAACATAAAATTGCTATTTATTTAACTAATGGTAAAGTAAATGTTTGTACTCTTCATTTATTTATTTACTGCTCTAGTTTTTAGTTACACACGATGTACTTTTAACTTTAAGACTAGTTTATATTATACCTTTCGTGAGACATACTAAATTAATTATTATGTTTTTGACTTACGTAATTGCTTGACGAGGAATTCGACTAATTTCGAACCATACTAGAGGCTCATATTCATTAGCAACATTCCTCGAAAAGTACCCAACCATAAAAGCAGCATAAAGTTCGTAGGCTGATAACAAGGAATATATGTATAAATAACATGTTTTACGTTAAATGGTTTTAATGTATATGATCATCAAGTTAAGAGTGTGTACCAAAAATCAGATTGATCTATCGTCAGCAAGTGGGTTTAATCCAATTACTAAATTTAACCTAAACAAACAAACAGGTTAAACTAAATGAAACCTGAGAGATAACTGACTAAATGTAGGTAGGCGTAGGTGTACTGTAAAACTTAGTCTATCTCTACAGATATATCTGGCTTTTTGATTACATAAAAGATTAAGATACCTCTTCTAAACACGTTACATAACAAAATACTCCCACATAAGCAAAGAGGCTGTCTATTTCCATCTGCCTATGTACTAGAGGGATACGTAATCAGAGAATCAAACTCAGTGTTCAGAAATTATAATTGATAAACTTATTAGGAGATAGCGTAGGAGTTTGTTGGATAATCCATTTACGTACGAAATGCCAGCGATGTGTCACTTACATTACACGAGTTCAAAAATATCTATCTAAGTAGGCTAGGTATATTTTGATTCTAGTTTTGTATGAGTTTATAAGCTAATTATGCCAGTAACTTCATACATGTAGCAATATTGATTTTGGTTTATTTTTCCATATTTGCCTGGGTTATCATGTCTTTTATTAATAATTATTATCGCGGAATGGTTAATACAAAGTGTTCCCTTTTCAGTTTATTGAACTTATGAACTTTTCTCAAATCTAGGCAATCCTAACAAAAACTGATTGACCTCACATCCGTAAGATTTCTCCCATTTCTCTCTAAAATTGTAAGTCATTTAAGAATAGAGTAAGTGATCTTAGTTTAAGCCGTCCACAAGAATAGATCTGTCAAGTGCATAAACAATTACTAAGAGCGAACTGGTTGATTGGCAGTAAATTGACCTCTACAACAAGATACTATTAACGTAACTGGACCAATAGTCTACAGTATCCTCAGTATGAGTTTGCTTGAGAGCGCGCTCAGTGCTCTGATTGGTTGGTTTATTCGAGCCGGCCAATCAGAACGCAGAACGCGATCTCGTTTTGATTACTTTATGTAAACGTAAAGCAAACTCGTACTAAGGGTACTTGTTATCCTTTCAAGAATAATAGAGGCATTGACATTAAATAATATCTAAGTACCAAAAACATTGCGTAGGTTTGAAGTATGTTTATATTAACAAAAAATAGGATGACCTTTATCGTAACAGTAACTGACAAGACAAAACAAACTTAAGAATAAAATCCCAACACAACTTATTTCACTCAGTATTTTTGTTTGAGTGTAATTTTGTGTAAATGTACGAGGAAATATCGCCCTTATTGTACATTTAGAAAAAGTTGTAATAACAATTTTTGTCTGTTACATTTATTAGTTCAGTTATTATAGAGGAAGTCTTCCTGCTTTTACTAGGAATGATTTTATAAACTTTTATTAATATTGATTTTTATGTATAGCTTTTCACAATACAGTACACGTGTCTCACATTCCAATTTATACAGAATACTAGCTTCCGCCCGCGACTCCGTCCGCGCGGATGTCGGTCTTCGCGTGGAAGTTTTGTTTCTCCATTTTGAGTAACTCTGACAATGACATCTTATAAATATCTATTGGACCCAAATACGGCGAGGCCCATAATAATTAAGGAGATCCCTCTTTTGAGCTACTGCTGTTAACTAATAAAACTGAAAAATAAATGCGTGATGCCTGAACATATAGACAGACAGACAAAAAAAATCACATCTCTCGTTTTGATTACCTATTAACGCTATTTATTCTTTCAATATTTTCAATGTACAGAATTGACCCTTCTACAGATTTATTATAATATGAATGAATGAATGAATGAATGTGTTATAAACGTAAGAGTAGACAAATATAATCAGAAAGCTCCGAACTACTAAGCTATCGGGAGTTATACGTGTTATTGTGAGTCAACCATAAGAGATAGACATTTGCTGTCGTGGAATATTTTTTAAATAATTTTAAGGAGAACATTTCCGTCATACATTATTTCTGTGTAGCTTTAACCATTAAGGCTGCACACGCGACGGAAGCTTAAAAAATTGAGTAAGTTCTCCTGTTTTCCCAACATTTCACTTCACTGCTCTGCTCCTATTGATCGTAGCGTGATGAAAAGTATGCTATAACCTGCCCAGGAGTATGAAGAACAATTGTACCAAGTTTCATTGAAATCTGTCGAGTGGTTTTTATTTCTATAAAGAACATACAGACAGACAGACAGACAGACAGACAGACAGACAGACAGACAGACAAAAAAAAATCTGATTGCATTTTTGGCGTCAGTATCGATCACTAATCACCCGCTGATAGTTATTTTGGAAATATATTTCATGTACAGAATTGACCTCTCTACAGATTTATTATAAGTATAGATTAATATAAATCAGAAAAGAAAAGCGGAACTATAGAATACCCACAAATTGGCCGGCTCGACCGAATTGATACCACGGCCTCATAGAAAACCGACGTGAAACAACGCTTGCGTTGTGTTTCGTTGTATTACCGGAGGCCCAATTAACCTCCTTTCCAATTCCCGATTCCCCAACCACCCTTAAATTCCTAACCGGCAACGCACTTGTAACGCCTCTGGTGTTTCGAATGTCCATGGGCAGCGGTGATTGCTTACCATCAGGTGATCCGTCTGCTCGTTTACCGGCTTACTACTACAATTTTTTTGGTCGCACTTTATTGATACTTTCAGTTGTGAAATTATTTGTAACATCCTAAATAACATAACTGATGAAGTAACCTACAGAAAAATACTTCAATAGCATTAAGCTAACATCAATCCACTAGTTAAACGACCACCAAGATAAGTCCAATCTATAACCGATTTAATCCCATACACATTTCATAAATCAACATTAAATTAGTCCAAGTGAGCTACGCAATCTTATTTCAGTTAAAAGCCATAATAAAATAATATAGGTCACCTTAATAGACATGTCGTAATGGTGTCTCGGTTCGATGCTCGGCTCGTCACATGCTCGTCCCCATGACTGGTGCAGTAACTATAAATTAATCAATTTCAACGTACAAACATAAAACATGTAGTTAAGTGTCACTGGTAACTAGGAGTAGGCAACGATCTTACTCATTTCTTACAGTACCGACTAGTTGATCTGTCACGCTTGTGATTCTACTAACAAATAGACAGTTCAGTACCCTTGTTTGATATATTCGAGCCGGCCAATCAGAGCGCCGAACACGCTCTCATTTCGATTACTTTAAACGTAAAGCAAACTCATAATAGGTGTACAGTAACCTTATGTTCGGAGCTGCGGACTACCTAGCGGGTTTACCGGGGCTCCGGCTCGAAAAGCAGGAGTAGGAACGGAGTGGTTTTTAGTCAGTAAGAGTCTGACACTCACTCTCACCTCGCCCAAGGCGGGAGAAGTCATTAGATGATTTTCCACCCTCAAAAAAAAGGTGTACAGTAACCTTATGTTAGCTAAATGCTGTTGTGTTATGAGGGAAAGCTTTATAACTTAGACTTCTTATATTACCTAGACTTCTTTATAACCCTACACTTCTTGTTGGAACTTACCACCACTTAATCAAGAAGCAGTCATTTCATAACAGCTCGATATAAAACGGGAACAAGGTAAAGATAAAATGTAATCATCAAAATTAATCTGCGTAACCCCAAACTATGTTTATTCATACGAGAGAGCCTTTGCAAACAAGTGGGTTATCATACTACGAATACGTAGGCATTACATAAGATTCACGTAGATATTCAAACATAAAACCGCAAGAATCAACCTCCAAGCTTTTTAGGGCGCCTTTTTTCAACCATGAACACCTGCGACCTATATCATTAGATTAGCAAAGACACGTATGCTGCTTACAAACAAAACAGTAAATAAATATTTATTGCATTTTTTATGTTAGAGCCTTGATATATTTTTCGTCGACAGCTAGTGGTGTGTGAAAAGTGTGTAGAGGCGTGCGACCGACGGGTACGCGGCTTGTAAGAGGAGGCGCGCGTGCCGCTTAATGACGTCATGGATCCACGCCGCGGGGGTGAACCGTTCGCACCCTGGCTTTTTACGATTCCAACTTCACCTTTTATGTCACAATACCAGTTTTATAGCTTTTATGAAATTCTTTATACAATTAAGCTGTGACCCTACTATAAAGAGCACACCACGACTATTAAGCTTTTTGTTAATATTAATAGACTAATTAGTCACACGCAGTGCATTAATTGCTATGATAATTTTTATGTGTTACGATACCCGTTAAAATACCACCATTTAGACAAATTTACATGAAAACAACTTACACGCGCCTCTCCCCAAACATGTACTTATGTTCCTAACTAAACATTCCCATCGTATTTTCGACACTAAATTAGTTTAGTTTTATTTTTCACTAGTTAAACGTTTGTACAGGAGTTTATTAGATGTTCCTCAAACAGTTTTGCGCACCAGACCGGGTTTTGGTCTGGGTGGACGAGTCTAATCATAAAGTTTGATGGTATAATGATGATATAAAAACTTTATAGGCTAACCATACTTCCAGAGTTTCGTCGAAAAGATAGTAAAACCTATTTATATGATCTTAGTGGTTAAAGAAACGCAGCTAGTTTTTGTTACGAAATAAAAAGTTGCCACTCAATAAAGTGCATCAAAGTATTGTTTTTATTGCTTTATTCCAAGAGCCAGACACGAATTACTTTGCCATTTTCCTATTTTATTTTAAGAATGTACCACATTGTTCCTTGAGTGTGAGCCTTTATAGCCATTTTAACTGAATTGTTTACAAATCAATTCACTGAATTTCTAGTAAGTACTTAAATTCGACGCTCTGAGTAAGTAATATATGTTAAACAATGCACCAAGAGTTGGAAGCGCATGTGTCGCGAAATGTTCCAAACTTGAAGCCAAGTTATTAGCTATTTGAACTATGTAATGTCGAACTTCGGTGTCAATACATTTAGCCTGATTGAATACGTTTCTGTACATCTCAACTGCTATGCGGATTAATATTACGAAGTGTTACTCTGATCGTTCTAAGTTGAGTCGAAGATTAAAACAATTAACTTTTACGGAACAACGGGATGAAAACTTGAAAGCTTAAAAGTAACAGTGTACTTCTAATTATGTAAAGTACTTACATAACATTCATTATAAGATGTCCATTAAGGTAGATAAATATAACAGATACGCATTAAATGTTCGTACATCTTCTATCGTTTAACGGTAATCTCTGTTTTAACTTTCCGCAGTAATCCACCAAAAATCCGGCGGAGTTATTTTGTCCTTAATTGCTCCTCCCGAAGTAAGTCGGGAGAGTAGGAGAGTATCATCCGCGCGTAAGATTCCCGTTTTACCCTCACCTGGGCTGGGCGTGTAATAAAAAATCGCTCGTTTGTACGTGATGAATGATGGTGTCGCTAGCGGCCACGTAATTGGGTGTCGAAGTCTAGGGCTAAAAGCATACACGTGTCGATCGACCGCCATCTGATAGGCCATTGTCTGTGCTTTATCTGGGTACAGACTGTACACAATAAATCGTCCGTGTACCATTGTGTTGGGCTAAGTGATGTACACAGTCGCGATCGAGGTGTGTGAAATATCGGCCCGGAATGTTATTAGAACGCCCGTATACTGAATCGATCCACGGAATTTTCTGTTTAGAAAGGAGTGTGTGCGAGCCGCATATCCAAGTTTGGTAAGAGATAGAAACCGCTCTTTGTAGTTTTTGCGAAAGGAATTATTCTAATCGAAAGAATCACATTGTGTCTGAAGTTATTTTCACTTAGATGCTACTTGCGAAAACAAATGCATACTGAAGATAGTGTGGAATTTAAGCTTCGAAAAGATTGCACGAGTGGAACTCTTAGCACTCCTTGCATATTAAGTGAAATTAAACAGACGGTTATTCGTTTTTATTAGATCAAGCAACACTCGCACTGGCTCGTTAAAGGCCTAAGAATAATCTAATGACGTATTATGAAATATGAACAGCCAATATGGAGCAGAAATAGCATCCCCGAGGTAGCTCCAGCTCAGTCGACGGTTATTTCGGTAATTCAAATGATTTCCTCTCATATGGACAGAATTCACTGATGTATTTATGAGAACGCCCGTTGCGCGCGCAATTATACCTTACCTACCTACGATCAATCTATGTCAAATGGCTTCTAACTTTTTCGTTTAATAATTTTTTTTATATTATTCTTATAAAACCTTAAGCACGATGCTTCGTGGTCGAATCTCACATCAGATAGAAAGAATTGATATTAGAAACTGTGAAACTTTTACAAATTTCATGGAATCTGAAACAAACTAGTTTTTCATGAATACACTGTTGTAATACTAACCTAACGAACTCATTACCCCTTGTACTAATGAGGACATGACACATCGGAATTCCTGGTAGAAAAAAATCAATGTGTTTCAATGTAATTCCATAGAGGTATTTTTTGCGGCACAATAATAGTTCGAAGAATTGTTGCTACCAATAAACGGCGTATGTAGTCGAAAGTACGGACACGGGGGTGCGGTAGCGGCGGCGGCGCGGCGTGGGACGCGAGCGAGCGTTGCTTGGAGACGGCACTCCTCCCCGTTGCCCATAGCACTGTACTATTGTCCGCCACTTCTTATTTCTCTCCTTTTTACGCTCCACGATAATGGGAATTTTTAAAATTGCAACAATACACATACGGAGTCCCTGCAATACCGCCTCCACATTTTTGCTCTTATCCCCTTCTATTTAGTGGACACCGAGGATATGGAGTTTATTTCAGTCTTATATCTGTGTTATTATCGTTTTTGTCATGTTGTCTCCGCCACTAGCGACCGTCGTGCTCCCTTTGAAGTAGGTACAAGATTCCAGACACTAACTAGTTCTTAATTGGAACCGCTGATATTTACTGCCTCTATTTTCTATGTGAATTACAAAATATTTACGTTAATTGTACCTAAGTTTGTGAGATTTATTGCGTTAAATTTCCAAGTAAAGTGAAAACTCGTGGAATTTTCTCAATATTCTTGTAAATTAATAAGTAATTACTAGCCACGTCTGCTCTAATTCGTGACCACCGGCGGCGACGCTTATTGCGTTACGTTTTCTTTACAACTAATTTTATTGCAGCTATAAATCAGGTTACAAGTTAATTTATAATATTGGATTAGGAGTTAATTTACGGTTGCATTAATGAATGTGGATTAAATCAATAAATATCGATCGGTAGTGACCACCTGTCTATGAACAGTAGGCGCCCGGGCTCGCGCAGCCGCGTTGCGGTCGATGCGGAAACGGAAGCGCACGCGCCGGTCGACACCACACATCTGGCTTTACAACGTGTACATCCTCAATAAACCTTATAAGTGTGAAGATAGTACATTATCGTACCTCCAGCGATCGATAACTTATTCGATACACACACACATGGCAACATATTCGTAATTAATTAGAGCAAACTGTGCAACGTCATATTAATTAGTAATTGTGCACCGCTGAACATTTCCATGGCTCTGTAATAAATATGACCTGTCATCATTATCATTTCATGTAACAAATATAAAATGGTTGATGTTGATACAATATTCAGTAATAACAATATATGGTACTTACTTACTACTTATTGAATATAATTAAAAAAATATAATATTACGAAGATTATAGGCGTGGGGAAATTATAATATGGGGTAAATTAATGAATATAATTGTTGTTTTCGAAACACCAAATGATGTATAATATATGAGTGAACTGAACTGGAAACAATATTATTATTTAAACAAATCGATAATAACTAATTAAAGTTTCCGAATTGTAATGAAGTGACCTTATTCGAGGTAACTATTGAACGCGGTACCTATATGTATTCATATTCATTTACGTATAAATTACTTTTATACGTATTGGTTGTATGAAATACATGTGTTTATTTTTGTTTTGGGCCAAACATTCCAACCACTGCCACTCCTGAAAGCCAGGTTCTACACACCCAGTACAAGATTAATCACACTCTAACTAAGGAGTCCAATGCGTCTCAGGACATGATCCGTCTTAGAAGTTAGATTCCATAGCGAAATAATCTATGAAGATGTCCATGGAGATAACAAAAAGGTTACACAACTATATTGAAATATCTTATTGCTAAAAATATTGATAAAGATAAGAATATAATGATTATGCGCATATCTATTCAGAATATGCTCATAATTATGAGGAGTTGGTTCGGAAGATTATGCAAATCCTCTAACACAACCCTCCTACTATAGAACACTAACTATCGTAGTACTCAGTCATTTAATGATTACTTAACCCAGTCAATTGTTTTCGGCACAAAATTGTTACATAGGAATACTTTCAGTAATCATTAAATATCTCTGAGTACGGCAGTAAGACAAACCCTATTATCTAACCAAAAAGAGAAACCCGAACATACTTCAATACACAGGTCGTACACCACAAAACAAGCAACCAAATACATCATTATTATACGTCCCATTATTCCTAAGGTTTCCCGTCCTATTATGATTAATAAAGTAAACGGTGGTTAACTTTTCTCATTAAGTCCGTTATAATTAGGTTCAGTGGAACTAAAATATCTGGGTTCAATTTAAACTTGCTTGACACCTTGTTGGTTTCGCAACTGGTTACTGGGAATCCACACCGCAAATGTCTGCCTACGGGGTTCGTCATACTTTTGACAGTTATTATATTTTCTCTTTAAACTTATCATAATTGTTAAATTAGATCGGTTCACTGGTCGAGTGATCTTGTGTTATTTGTGAAGGTAAAGTCTTGATAATTCTTAAATTAGGTGAAATATTAGAGAGTGTGATCATAATTACAAAATGTTTGGACAGTTGATAGTGATTGGATATGAAGAGCTGTAAATGAAGCCCAGTGCTCTTAGAGAGGTCTATATCCTGAGGAGAGAAACGGATCGATTGTAATGAAGAATTAATTTTTATAAATACTTATTCCTGTTTAACTCCCAACTAAATAAACAGATCCTTGGCAACCGTTTTAAGATTTTTTTTCGTTGCGAATGATTTCTTATTGAAAGCCAGTATTATAATAAAAGTATATAGTCACAGTACCACAGTTTCCCAGTATTGATACATAGTGCAGAACGTTTACAATAGGTACCCAACTGATAGCACACGTTGCGTATTCCGGACTAAAATAGGCCAACCCTATCTCTCTTACCTCAGTGCATGAAAGACGAAGGAACTGAATATACAAGGGAATATCGACTTTATAGTCATTAACTTTCCTCGTAAATTAGAATGGAATTTGTATACTTATGAATCCAGGTGAATACCTTACCCAGGGCATTTAAGATGTTTCCTCCTGCCCTTTAGTCTAAATTACTTGTCTTTTTCAATATAAACTTTAATTGTAAGTGTTTTATCTATATTAGATTACCGTTCTTTTTTTTTGGAATTTAAACGCATAGGCTAACATTCAGTCTCCCTCTTTTTTCCATTCCATCTCTAGGAAATGTTACAATCCACTAGCAACATTAAAACCCCAATATCCAATCAAAATCAATAGCAAAAACCACAATAATTCCATGACCATATACTCTTTTACAAAAAGAAAAAAAAAACAACAGCCTGTAAGATCACATAGGTGACATTTCAGTACGAGTGTCCCGACTCCCGACATTGTGTTGTATGCAAAGGGTGCTCCCGCCTGAGCCCCGACTGCTCACAATGCTCGCCGCGTCCACCGTACAACTTCGAAAATCGACTTTCAATGGAACTTTTCCACGTCACATTTACATTTATACAAACAAAGTCTGGAAATAGGTAAACGTATAATAACATTCATTATACTTTGTGGAACATGTTTTGAGAATATTTAGTACTTTGTCAACAATCAGCGTACTGTTGTACGAATATAGGTCTAATGTATTTGTCATTAAAGTTTTCGGGAACGTTATAAAATTTGCGTTGAAAGCAAAGCCAGTTTTTACATGATTAAAGTGATATACTTATTTTCGGTAATGAACGAATAAATAAGTTAAATGAATAGACGGATCACTTGATAGTAAGCAATCGCCACCGCCGATGGACACCCGAAACACCAGAGGCATTACAAGTGCGTTGTCGGCCTTTTAGGGGTTAGGAATTTAAGGGTTGTTGGGGAATCGTGGAATGAGAAGATTGGTCACACACACAACGAAACACAACGCGAGCGTGGTTTCACGTTCGTTTTCTGTGAGGCCGTGATCCGGCCGATTCCTGCAGAAGCATGGCTCTCCCATAATTATGGGAGAACCATGCTTCTTAATATTATGACAATGTGATATTAATGTAATTACATTAATAATATCATAAGTAAAGTATAATGAATGAACCATTCATCACAATACCAATGAGATGAAGTTTCTCAGTCTATTTAGAAATTCAACTTTTCTCACAAAATTCGTTTAGAAACGCCCCAAACTTATGTCTAAACTATTTTAAATAACTTAAGAGGATTATTAGATAGCTAAACCTAATTATTTTGAACATTTTATGCCCATTAGGCTTACAAAACTAGTTTCGTGATAAATATAAGTGTACTTTATAACTTATATTTAATGATCATTCAATGATTAAGTTCTCATAAATTCAATATAAATAAATTTTGTTAACGATTTTAAGTTTTTAAGGTTTTTTTTCTTATAAGTTAACCTAATACTTTAAGATTGTTTTTTCTTCAAGTTATGTACTTGGGTGTCTAAAGTAATTGAATTATACTAAAACCTTATTTGAAATAATAATATGCTGTGAAAATATAATAGTTATTACACATTCATAAACTAAAACTATTAAGTGCCTGAGGGTATGATTGTGAAACTGGAATATTCACAGAATCACACAATATAATATTATTGTAAATTGAAATACCAAGTGTATTTAATCTAATAGTTTTTATCAAACTGAATGTAAACAAGCGCGCTAGAGTTCAATGCCCTCTCGCCATCAATGCAGAGGTTGCATTAAACTTTTTCCATTGTCTCCATTGATGGATTTGCATCAGAAAATTGCCAGGATTTTGTTCCTAATAACTTCCAAGAACCTAATAAATATTTTCTTATGAATAAATATAGAATATTGTGCGAACGCGCTTATTATACCGTATAAAGAACTTGTAAGAGTCTGCCACTCAGTACTATTATTGCTTATTGTTGAAGCTGAAGTATTCTTGTACGAACAAATTCCAATTCTTATATATTTTCCTCGTAATTTATTTTATCTACTCTAACAGAATTTATTACTTCGCGATATCTATAGCAAGTAAAATACGAGCTGAATATTTAATTATGGAGCTGTATGTATAAGGGACAGAGGCGGACCCGTGAGCACACCTAGTTCAATTAAGTATCATTGTCAAAAGCAATTTGCTGGCATTTGCATATTACCACCCGTCTATCATGCATTATTTCGGTAATAACTACTCCGGAAATGTTTATAGACGTAGAAATGAATGGAGCAACGGAATATAATTTGGTTCTGTTCTGACTTTTACTGGCATTAAGAATTTAGGTTGGTTAAAACACGTTACGAATATCATAAGTGATTCATCAAATTGTTTTGCGAGTTACTCAATACCCACTTGGTCTCAGTGGAGCAAACATAAGCAGCCCAAAAACATTTAGTCGTGACGACTTGTGATTGCAACCCCATAACATGTTTCTTCCTGTACCGGGTTTCCGGTTTAATAGCGAATTCGGCGCGTGCGACCGGCCAACCTGACCGATTCGATTTGCTCTAACGCGATAGTCACACATTCAGCTCCCGCCGGACCGTGTAAGTGCTCCATTCACTACGGAGACCATTATTAATACATCCCCTCCCTACTCGTCTCCTCTCGAGGCCCTCATTGTGCGCCGTTGCGAGTTAATCCTCCGTCCGGCAAAGATCGCCGATCGAATGCGACCGACCCAGCTTTGTGAAACGTAATAGGGTCCTACGGTTAAATGCCGCGTGTAATTTTTGGTTTGCGATTGTAATTATCTATTGAATCGCAGTACTTCGAGGGAAGAGTTCAATTATCGCGCGACGCTCCGCCGAACTGATTGATTGGTTTTGGGCCTGTTTGTATCTGTCAGCCTGATAGACACGCCACACCACTACATTCTACACTGAATTAGTGAAGCGGTGCAAGCTCACCGCGTTGTTTTATCAGGCGGACAGCGCTGCAGGTGCAACGTAATCAGGTTTAGCAAATGCTTAAATAACAAACTTTATTCCCGTATAAATGTTCTCACAAAATATCGTTGCATTCTGAACAGAAAAATAATGAAAGTAAATAAAAGGTGAGTCGTTAGGAGCAAGGTTGTAAATTGTTCTAAACGGATCCGGTTCGAGATAGTTCACAATGAAGATAATACAAAACGGAAACATGTATCGAGAAAAATAGATGAGCTGTGAATCGATTGAGTGCTGTGTAGTATCGAGCGTCGCGACGGACGAACGGACACCTCCCAAAGGAGTTGCAGAACCAAGCTCGGCAAAGCAATTTAACCAATTTAATGTCATTCGCGTCTATTGACGGGCTCCCGCGCTCTCAATTTAAAAATAGACGCCATTGTGTTGCCGGCGCGAAAATATTGTGCAGCCGAATATTGTAGCAATATCAAATTGTACAGGCTTTCACCAGTTTGTCGAAAACGCTTTTCTTAGAATATGATTTAAATGGTAGTTAAATAGTCATAACCGGGCGCTGCGACGACATACTTATACCGTAATAAAGTAGCAATACGGCCCCGAGAAGAAATTTAGTATCGGGATTAAGATATTTTCAGTTATGACACCAAAGTGTCCGTATGTCAGTTTCATCTTCTTCGCCCTCCAAGTGTTTAAGAGGTTAACATAAAAATAACAAATGTTTCATTTTGCGGACAGACTCTACATAAATCGTAAAATGTCTTCTGTGGTTTCAGTTGATTTTCCTTCATTTTATTTAATTCCACTCCTAATAAAGGTAAAGCTAAGTTTGGATGAACTTACCACTGTATATAATTTCCCAAGAAAAATATTTTTTACCAGATAATACTTTTCACTGCAAACTTGATATTACCGATGACATGAATTTTGTATATTCTCCCCGTTCGGACCATATACTCGTATGCGAAACAAACACATAAATTAAACAATATTCATCGCTGACTACCCTTTCAGGTAAATGTAGAGCATGGTTATATTAAAATTTCATATATTTCGTTGTTATTAAATATTTCAATCGGTCATCGGGATCGCGACTGGGCTCATTCACTCGCCGTCGGCTGCGTACAGTCGTCTTTACCTCACTCCTCATCAATTATACAAGTGTCTGCGTCCTTTATAAAATATTTACAACTCTTACCTTCGCCCATAAACTAAGGGTACTGATTTAGGTGACTATTATTATAGTTAATGGTTATTTGATTATTTGAATCCATGAAATATAAAGTGAATCTCGCCGTTTCTACAATGTGATTTAGTTGGGATTGTAATCTAGATGACTCATTAAATATGCCGTAAAATAAACATAGTAAGCCACAATGAATGTTTATATCGAAGCCAGTTAAAATATTACAAAGACAAGCAAATACAATCGACCCGCATTGCTCATAAAAAAGGATTAAAAAGTGATTTAATTTTAGAACGTGTGGGAAATCAAAACAATCTCATTTGATATTTATTGTTTATTTTATTAGCCCTTTATTAGTTTGAGTATATAGTTTATTTTATAATAAATTCCTGACAATTACATACTCTTAAAAACCACAAATTCAATCTATTTCCGTATCATTTTAATTAACAAGCTAAAGACTTACTGAACAACTATACGAAACGAATATGTCAGTAAAATTCATTGCTTTGATCAAGAATATTCACTTGTACGAATTCACAAACCACACAACTTATTTGAGCATTACCAAACTACCAAACTAAATATAACTTCTTAGTTCAACATCTAAATTAAAAGGGCAACAGTACAGGAATACGTAGTGAAATATATTCATCGGTATGCTGACAGAAACCATGCAGTGTTACTCTAAAACACGTCAATTAGTAAACAGGCGTAAACCACAGGCATTCGGTCGAGCAGACGCCGCGCCGCGAGGGTTGGTCGCCATCTTGGATCGGGGGTCAAATTAAATTGACATGTGGTTTGTGCAGACATATTGTACTCGCCTGGAAGCATTGTGTTGACACCCCTAATTATACAGGTCCAACGATATGAGCAGATAAAGCATGGTAATTAACTTAATACCCAACGTAGATATAATTTGACCCGATTTCAAGTTATTTCATTCTACGAACCATGCCCCCATCCCGAACATAAATAGTTCGTCGGGAGCTAACATTTGATCAGTGCTGATTCTACGCAAACATTTAAATTGGGTAGAAAATCACTTCGTAAACCACACATTATCCCAAGAATTTAATAACAATACAAAGTTATTACAGATGAAAATCCTTTCAAATGTTTAACATGCAAAATAACATTTTCATAAAATACCTTTAATGTTATGCAGCCGGAGGCAACGGGCGTCTAAATTATAAAACGTGGTCCACGGGAAGAGGACGTAATATCGGCAATATCGCCGCTCGAAGGGAAATCTTCCCGAAGCGTTGTCGTTAAATGATCGCATCTCATCGACGCGGTGCGGTGCGGTACGGGCAGACGCGGCGTCAGCGGACCACGCCGCCTCCTCAGTTTAGCATATCGACTGAGCTCGCCAAATTCACACTGAGACATAATATAGACGTTCAGGGGCGCCCCGTGTTAAAGCCATTATTGAACCCTAATACTATTTTAAAAAATGGCCATCCTAAAACTGAACGCCTTCCGAGGAAAGCTGTTCGCGAACAGACACTTAATAGGATTGGATGAAGATGGCGGAGTAATAAAGCGTGTTCAGTAATGTATTTATAGAAGATGTGCCGGCATCGCCTCGTTGCACGGATCGCCTTCAATTTACTGTTCGAGATTACGATTAGCTCTCGATCGAGCTTTATATTAAACTTGCCGCCGGGGACCGACCGCCCTCTGCACTACTTCAAAAATATCAATTACCCACTACATTTCTAATTTTAGTCGCTTTTGTGTCATAACAACATGTTTACAACTTTGTTAATTATTGTAATGGAATAAATACATCGTGATAATTTAATTAAGCAACTAACAGTCGTAAAAGGGCATTTGGGGAAGTCAGATTACACAAGTTATACTCAAGTTGTAGTTCACTAAAGTTGTGTTCGCGCGGCGTGCACGTGCACGTGAACTTTATATTAGTTTCATATACGTAAGTAAACGTAACAGCTAAGTGGTATTTATGAGGTGAGCCCTAAGAACAACACACAAGTAGCTATTATAGCGATACAATCAATATCAACCACAAATTAATTACTCGTACTTGTACAACAACATAAGGGGTGAATTCATTGGATTTGTGGACATCAGTCGGTATCATTACTGTGATACGAAAATAAACGAATGTAGATAATGGACGGCGGGATCAATACAAAGTAATCGCAAGCGGATCCAATAAGCCCGGCCAAAACAACGGGGGGTCGCATCGGACGGGATCGGAGGCTGCGAGCCGAACATGGGGAAACAATATGGCGGCATGCAAATAGCTCGGCCATTATCGCACCTGGGCAGCGCGAGCCGCCCGACGAGTAAACAAGATTACGGGAATTGAATGGCTAATTAGGGGAAAAGAAGCGAACCCAGCGAGCCTAGCGAGCACGCTGAGTTATCGCACCTCGTTTCTGCCATATTTCACGACGCTTAACTCGCCTTTATTGTTTGGCTGCCTCTTGTTTGGCTAAAGAGGCTTGTTAGCTTATCTCTTGAAGCCTAGGTAGACTGCATTAACTGCCGTCACAGCCAAAAGCGAAGATTTACTGCACTACCAAGCTTCTAACGCCGCTAAATAATAAGTGACGCCTTACTGAGTTGTTAACTACGCCGCACGTTACGAAAGTAAACTTAATACCAACAAATTGATGCAGAAACGTTAATAGATGTATAATTGATGTGTTAATTTATTACATTATGCTGTGGGTACGTATTTATATGACCCACATCACAGATAAAAGCATTAACAAGGTAAACGCGACGACAACCAAGTTACGCCGCAATATTGCTTTTCGATACAGGATCTCGGAGCAAAGCGGTACTCCGCATCACACAAGAAAGCACTTTATCATTATTCAATTAATTAATTAGTGACTTTTATAGATAATAAAGTGAGAGTATTTACGAGTCAGCTTCGTTAATTTTATGTTATCTGTTTAATTGTATGAGCCTCAGGCGACGTCGGCAGCGCATTATCGGGGTATCACCCGCGCTGTTATGTTCCTATTATTTCCTACGATATGTCGATCAACTTTAATGTGAACATCGTAAAAAAATATCTAATATTAATTATTAATTTTATACGTCTACCGACACCTACACTTCGAAACTCCTTAATAAATAAAAAAACATACCTATGTATTTTATAGGACAGCTTTAACAGCAATTAAAGTGTTGATAGTAATTAAACCTAGGTTCAACCATTGTGAGTTTTTTGGCATCATTTTAATAGGTACGAATTTGTGTTAATAACATAAAATCAAATGTTTAGGAGCCCAACAAAATGAATGAGAGACAAAGAAAATCACAATAAGCAAGCCAAGCTACGTCCAACAGGCTCAGAAAGCAGTAAACTAAAACATCTGACCCCAACGTAATGACCAGGCTGGCTGTCATGTCACTCTACAATTTATTTACGGGGTTCGATATGATTTAAGGAGGTCTGTCGGTTACGAGCGACGACTTTAAACGTAATTTAATTACATATTATAAAGCTTGTCTGAGCCCACACAGAGCCTAGTCACTACGAGATTAATGAATCTCAGCGATACAGATACATGACTTATTCTGTCCAAGCGGCCATATTTAATGCCCACGTTTTCATGATTGCAGTCATTTAGAACGTTGCGTCGTCCTCGCTAAATGCCTTTGCTGACATCCAGACGTTTATCCCCCCACTCAATTTCAATTAGATAACATTACTAATGAAGGATATTTATTTCTTTCTATCGTTTCTTCTGCACAAATTCCTCATTAATTTGTGAAAAGCTTTTAGTGACCCAAGATGCCGAAAGCCAAACACTTTGTCTAGGAGAAGCCAGAAAGTTCCATAATTTCTTTGCCGAGATAAGAGGCGAAAGTTCACGCAGGAGCGGAGATTTATGACATCACCGTCGTTCCTTTCACTAAATAATAAAAGGCCCGCTGTAAAACGCGGTGGAGGCATAAAAGTTTTACGTCCATACAACCCGTTGGTGTACGTAAACGGCGCATGTAGGGCGCGTCGTGTTAGGACGTCAAATCTCCATAAAGAGTAATCAGTGTCGGCACAATAGTCCGCCGGCACATAAATTGTAACGCCAACGTACGTTCATTTTGTCTTGATTCGCGTCGAGCATAATTTGAGCTCGGCCCGTCCCTGAGACCAAAAATTATGAATATAATTCGGCATAAACAATATAATAGTGACTTGTTGCTCTGCGTGGCTGTGCGCTACTTGGGCGTCGCTGTCGCCGCGTCGCGTCGCGGTTGCGTGTAGCTGATTCCACAACGTGACGTTATGACAGCAACATCTGGCCTGCTGTGCGACTAAGGAATTACTATTGCTACATTTCGCTTGTCATGTAACCGGGGTAGCTTTATTAATAAATACTTAATTAATTTACTATGTAATCATTCAGCCAAACATTGTTTTCCACTGAATAACAAAAGTGAAATGACAATAGCAAACCGAAGTCAAGGACGTGACCTCGTAAAGCGACCCTTGAATACGCACACGAATCTCCTTGAGCAATTACAGAGTTTTTAACGGTAACAAAAAGAGAAAGAATTCTTCTTGAGTGAATCGTACATAAAATACGATGTGGGTTCGAAAAAGGTACCTACAATCAACTAGGCTCTATTTGCTTTAGGCAAAGTCAAACATCGCAAGAAAAAATCTCAAAATAAAAAAGTTATAAAAATATAAGCAATTCTTTATATGCCTTCTACAATAAATTCAGATGAATAAAAAATATTTATTCCAAAACAAAACTATAATTCCGCTGTTTTTATTTTATGCCTGGGTTCAAAAATCGTAAGTTATAGTGTAAGAGATATGAACTTGATGCACGACCGTTTTATTCTGTCTGTGGATTTAAAAGCGTTGAAGGATTTACTGTGTTTACTTTTAAAGGATGGTTCTAACGACAGCCTGTTCTATTGCATAAACATTTTTAAAACGATAGAGAAAATTTAAAATTAGAATGCTATGATTTATAACACTTCCTAAAATGTTATTCATGTAAAAACATCATTTTTCCTAGCAACAAAATTCAACTTTGTAATAAGAAGTCGAAACGGTTTTTTGCTTATGTTCGTCCAGCATTTTTTATTTCTATTGTAAATGTAATGCGAGTACACTTCGCCATTTTATTACATCATACTTTTCAAATTCAATAGCCGCTGAATATACAAAGATTAGCGGCTTTCCATTGTACGCGTTACTTTTAATTCCCTTACAACCGTGTGTTATTTAAAAAACGTTACATTTTTTTGTTCGTTTTGTCGAAATCCTTACAAACATACATTTTTTACTTTTAACACTGTTAAATGAACTCTTTGTTTATGTTTCCGTGTCTAATCTGACGATCGGTCGCGTTCTTGATGGTTGTAAGACTACCAGATTATAGTTTAACATGTGATTGTAACACGATATGACACGCGAGAGCACGGCGCGCTCTGCCCGTGACGGTCTTACGAACGTGTCGTAATTCAATAAACCGTTCCACGCTCACTAATGGAAGGTACACCTTCAGAAACAAAAGCTTTCTGACGCGGTTCCCAATTCCAGTAACTTACAACTACTGCTTAAAAGGTGTTGTTTAAAATCAATAAAATCACATCAGTTTGTAGACAGACATTACTGTAACAATTATTATTGATATTAGCAAAAGAAAAGACCGTTAAATATCCCGATACTGCAGCTACAATGCAAGTCAACAATGTAACAAATGCAGCAAAACATTCCGCTTGAACTGTAAGGGCGTTTTAAACGTTTCGAATTAAGATCACGCACATCCAGCTTCCATACAATGATGTGACGCGAGACCTACTTTCTGTTGGTAATTACTTTGTTACTTTAAATGCTCCAGCTCTCGGGCACATAGAGAATACTACTTTGTTCTGATTAACCTTGCATTAAGTCTACTTTCTTGTTGTCTAGTTTATCTTAATTAGTCTCAAATTGTTTGAGATCATTTGATGTTCACACAAAAACAAAACTGAATCTCGGATTAATCAATAGACTCACAACATACACAACGCTACCTATTTTCAGTTTGCTAGACGATCTAGATTGCTAGAGCTTGATAGGCTATTATCTATCTGTAAGCAACCAACGCAATCTTGAAGCTGAGCACAGAACTCACGTGTGCCAATAACAACAAACGTGACTTCAATCGGCACCCACCCGGCTTTCGTCTGTCAGTACCATGAAAAGGAGAAACGAAAGGCACACATGATTACATAAGCGGATTATTTCAATCCCCAATCATTATAATGATGAAACAAAGTTGTGAATAAGCTATTTTTCAATATTATTTCAATATAAGCAGGTTGTCGTGCATCCGCTGCGAGGCAGTATCGCGCGATCTGGAGCTCCACGGGCACCGGTCGGCCGTGCGCCGCGCTACACGGTGACAAACAACATTCGTGGACGACATTTATGCGACGTCATGGTCCTCAATAGAAATGCTTCGATTTACGTTCCTCCTCTACTTTTTGTCAGACGTCTTTTTTATTCGTGTCGTGGCACAAGCCATTACATAAAACTGTTATACCTGAAGAATTGCTGACGTACTTGCATAGGATCGTGTGATTGCCGCGAGTTTCGCTGTGTTTTGCCACGGTAAACTACAGACTATTTGCAGCGAGTCTTGCAAAAGAGACAGAGGAAATAGAATAACATTTTTCATAAAACCGTTCGCTACATGAAGTTGCACGTGTATTTTATAAATTCATGTGAATGTTGGATGTTCTCTAGATTTGTTTAGCTGTCTACATGGACGATGTGTTAAAAGAAATACATAGCTACTGTGCTACTACTAATAAGAACTATTTTATATTATAAAAGTAATAAGAATTATTAAGATCAAAGAATCATCGTTCGATATTCTGTGATTAAGACAATCCAATTTTCAAAACTGGAGTACTCCAGTATTAGATAGGTACTTAAAGAACGGTGAATTTAAATGTCTTCGACAAAAATTGAAGGCAATACCAAGCCGAGATCAAAGTGATAGCGGCACTTCAACTTTTTTGTGGAAGCGATACCTACTCTTCATTTCCTTTTTAATACGGATTCAATATAGCGATAAGGACATCAGGAAATTTTTACAGAAATCAATCTTCGTGTTATTGAAACATGTTTATTTTACGTAGGCATTAGAAGCAGGTGCCTGTAGGACGTCCCGGGATCGATAAATGTAAATAATAGTTGGAGGTGATTGTAGAGCATAACGAGTGAGCGCCGATCGAGATTACAGGAAAGACAATGCCTTCACGGTGGCGGGTTGTAGGGGAGCCATTTGTATTCGTAATGGTAGATCGAATTTCGTATTTGTTCGTGGGGTCGTTAGCAGCACCTTCGCGCTTGTTTATAAAGAAAACAAAACCCTTTATCCGGCGCGAGTCGCAGGGCGCGAGCTTCGCTTGAAACCTTACCTCCACTAACCGCTCGCACCGTATGAATATAAAATCATATTATATGAACACGAACTGCTTTATATCGGTATTATAAATTTTGAATGCTTCTCTATATTCAGTAATAAATTATAGTTGTAGAAGTCAAAACGAATCATAACATTAACATATATGCAGATAGCATTATGCACATACATTAAGCATTGTCTTCTAGAGTACATACGTACGTACGTTGACAACAATAACTTTAAATATTACTAAACATGTAGAACAGCTCGGAGCCATAACCTTAGCGGGCTATAAAACACGTGTACAGATTGCAGAACCATGAAATGCTTCCGAGTTCCTTATACAACGAAAGTGAAGCGGTAAGGTATTCCCGAAATCTCGACCGCGTGGGTTGAGCATGAAGCAATTAACTATAGATAGAACAACCTACAGCGTAATATTAGGTCTTGTTTTAAATTCCTTCGGATTATAGGGAGAAACAATAAGCAAGTTTAAGGCAATGATATAAGAACGAATATATGTATGTTTGTTGTTCATTTAGTGAAGCTTTGTAAGATATTGGTTTTAAAATGTGAAAGAAATATATAGCAACAAATCGCTACAACAATAATTAAAAATTGGCAAATCTCGTAGCACGCGTAGCATTCGTAGCAGTCGTAGCAAATCTAATAACAACATTCAATTAAACACATGCACTATCGAGCTTCCTATTCTGAGTAGTTTCATATTTCATGTCTAAAGTTATCGTCAAGTAATTTTATTTGGTGTAATCATACACGACGAAGCTTACGCTGCGCTGCACACTAACCACCGAGTAACGAGGTATTCATGTTTTTACCTTGTTTTAGATTGTTGGACAGATATGGCATACCTAAGAGCCAATAGAGCGTGAACTAAAGTCACGCGCCAAGGATTTTGGTACACACGTCTTAAAACTCGGCACGTCGTCATCTCTTCCCAAAAGCTCCAAAGCCTCCTACAGCCTATGACGTAGTAAGTAGCCACGATTCTCGTAGGCCATCGATTGTTTTCACTAACTTAATATTACGTTACATTGGATATAGGGTCCCGAAATTGAAGGGTGAGTTTATATCAGATACGGGATTTGAGGATTTGTAAAGCCAATTTGAAAAGCCGTTATGTAAGTTTTGAGCGTCAAGGGCAATGTCTGTTTATTGAGTGTTCGAAGATAATAAAACTTTTTTTACAAAACGAAAAAGACGTTGATCTTTTATGTTTGATAGTTACGTTTATTTTGTTTTCATTGGTCAGAATTGGTCCAACGTGGAACGTCACAAGCTGTGCATATGCGGTGTCAAGATCACGTCGGTGTAGCGTCGCGCCGCCGTGGGTGACACGCGCACCCCTCCGCCCCCCGCACACCCTACACACCCGCTGTCGTCCTACTGTTACCCTCAACCCTCGCACCACGCATGCTCCAATTATAATCTGTTTAGGGATGTCTATTGTCGATTAAGATTTTTTGTCATGTAAATTATTCATGATCATTTCTATATCTTCTAATAAAGGTGTATCGATTTCAAACGTGGAACATGAAACCCACCCTTACGTTGGCTACCTGAAAACTTTTTATGGATTTTAAATTCATTGAAAGTAAAAAGAATAAAGTTCTCTACTCATACAGTAAGTAACCTCTAAGCTTTCACGTATCTATCGTGTAAACTGACAGGGTTAAGCACGATATCCACCCGTAGCGGATAACTCGATAGCATGACTTGGATAGGGCGGCATTATCCGTCGACGATGGATGCGCGCGCAGCAGCGTCGCGCGGAGGGCATCAAATCGCCTGCGGAGGGCGGCCGTGGCGCGCGCGTTCCGTTGTCTCCCGCGCGATCACTCGCCACAACACCTCCGACGACGGCGAGGTGCGCTTCGAGCCGATGCGAGTGGTTCGCGGTCACTGACCGATACGGCGTACATCACAACATCGCGCTTGACCTCCGCCCCGTGGCGTCCCGCGATCTCTCCGCAGGCCCGAGCCTCTGGTCTGCTCCACATGCACCAGGTAGCCCGCGTGCCGAGTGCCGAGTACCGACCCTCGCTAGCGTGATTCCCAGCAATATTTCCGTAAGCGGCGCAATATACCGGACTACTCGTTCGCTGTCCAACTTTAATTTGTTCTTTATTGTTTTTGGTGTTTATTGTTTTCCTAAATGTGTTTTGATCGTTGTAAAATTCCTGGAATTACAACGTACTTAGTCGGTCGTGTCAGTGAGTTCGTAAGGGTGCCTTTCAACGCAGGCGTGAGTTATTCATGGATTGCCACTGTTATTTCTACTTAAGCTTTTGGTTTAATCAGAATGTGTTCGATATTTATCTGTTTACATGAAATTTCCTTTGATCTGATCGATGTATGTAGATAGAAGTTAAAAAATGTCATGAGATTAATGAAATTAGTAATGCTGATATGTATCTTAATTATCCAGTTGTGGGAGTTCATGAAACTAAAACTGGAAATTAATTCTAAACGCATATTTACTCAGCGATAAAATCTGATGTTCACAATGTGATCAAAAACTCGGAAAACTATTTGTTTCATAGTTACTAAGTAGTTGTTTTCTACGAGACAGAGATTTAAGTATTGTTATCATTATTGGCAAAGTCATACGCTTGCCAAGTAAATCTGCTGAATAAGTTTACTGCCAAAACAAATATGTACGAGTATGTACTGGCAAATTCATGTATCAATTTGTTCTCATTTTTGCGAGACCGACGCAACATAAAGTAAACATCGGATACTCACAATGTGAACAAATAATGTTGTGTAGTGAGTGATTTACAATTTACCGTAAACAATTATTTAGTGAAGATTATTCTCAATGACTCCCATATTTAATTTTTATTTTAACAATTAATTTGTCATCATGATAATATTATTAACATTTGGCTAACATATGATGCGATTGGGAACAATTTTCCGAGAGTACAGACATTATAAGTAATTGCGTAGATATTCGTCATAGTAGTGATTCATTGTAACTAATTAAAAATAATTTTCTGAAAATTGAAACACGTGTTGATTTTATCAGTGCAAATCTAATAAACAGAGATCGGAATTAGGTAGAGTTATTCATGTACTTACACTGATATTATATATCGAAACTATAAAGTGGATATGCCTCAAATCAGCAGAAAAAATCCCGTGATTTTTAAATAAAAAGTTATTTACTTTTACACAATTTAAACTACTTTTACACGACGTTGCCAAACTTACATCAATGACATCGGACGTCCAAAGTTGCCGTCCAAAGATGTTGCCACATTTGTAGTTATGTCTATCTCTGACGTTCTTATTATTATTTTGTTGTAATATTGTTGGCCACACGGAATTGTCCATTAATCTCAGGAAGGTCCACATTAATCCACATTTCGATGCAAGTACATAAATAACTCTACCTAATTCCGACCTATGCTAATAAAACACTAAATTTTTCTGAAACTCTCGTCGTGAAAAATATTATTTGATGTCTTTAGCACAAAATATTATTTAGATAGATATTTAGATAATAAAAAGTAAAAATAATACAAAAATTACTGTTGATTTAGGTTATTAAAAATTTATTAATAAAGAATAGTAAGCAAAACTAATTCTGCCTTAACTTATTAAAAACAAAATATTGTTACGAAAAGTCACATCAACTATTCAAACGAACCAATTAGAGATAAATCTGTCATATTTAAGTCGATTTACGCCCCACAGACATTCATTACTGCAAACAGGTGTAACTACTAATTGATCATTAGAAGGACGAGACACGGAGAAACGCATAGAAACATCTAAAATGTCTCTCATTAATGCGAAACTTGGTTTGATTTTTATGTCGGCGCATAAATTGTCGGGCAAAACGACGAATCATAAAGCTGGCTAAAAGTTCTGTCTCGGACAGAAACTTGTTATTTTCCCACTTTATGTAGCACTTAAAACGACTAAAGAAAAGGATTAACACTTCGTAAAACGTGCTGCTTCTGTCTGCTATCAAATTTTATTTCTGTTTGCTTCTACTTCCAACACTTTGTCTTTTAAAACGTTTATACTTATTTCAAAAACACGATACCACTTTTTAGTTGATGTCTATTATAATTACGGCATAGGTAATTATTGTAGCCCCACTCTATCGCATCGTAACACGACATTAGTAGACACGTTCATTGAGATACATGGAGTAAAGTCACACGGCTGCTATTAACGATGCAGAGCCATATGCAAGAACTAGCGGTGTAGGTATTAACGGCAACTTGAACCCAAGCCCGGACATCAATTAGGTTCGACTTGTTCTCGCAATTATGTGCTCAAACTAAATTGCTGGAAGATTCGTCCGACGCTAATGGTTCTAAGTTTCCATGACACATGACTGTGATATCACGGCGCGGTCGCGTTCACACGCCGCGCCAGTCCACCGCGTTTTAAAAAATCTATCACGATTCTGTCAAATCATTCTTCTTTCACACATATCTTAGTATATGTCATACGTCACATGTCAAAGTGATACGTCACGCACTGCTTGGTGTGGCCTAATGTCCTCCGCTAATGCGGCGGAGACCGACAAGAGGACAATTTCCGGGCCCTCCCCTACCTTTCCGTCATTACATACTATAAACAATTCCATAACCATTATAATCATTAATGATGCCGCGCCACCATTAAGCCCGCTCACATTGATTTTCTCTTTTCATCATTATTTATTATCTGAAAGTCAATATTTCAGAACGCCGCGGTTCGTCTGTGCTACTATCTTTTTTGATTTATTAGAGAACTTGAAGCGTTGTTTGTTTTAATAGTTTACCAGCAAAATTAATTACCGCGGCAAACCAATTTACTGCTGAAAGTAACAAAGCTTTTATACTTCAGCATCAGTCGAGCTCGATTCAGGTGCCAGGATCTGCGTACAAAAAAGTTTCGGGTTAAACCGCTTTGTTTTTGTTGTTGAATATCTTCAGGCGACAAAATTCTGTGCGCTGACAGATGCAGGGCTAATGACAAATTAACTGTTAAAAACTCGCGGAAAGGCGGGGAAAAGAGGAAAAAGCAACCGAGTAAAAAGTAACGAGTCGTGACTTTTATCTCGGAGCGTGTTTCGCGAAGACAACGTTTATTTTGAATGACGGAGTCCACTCGGCAGTCGGCACTGTGGGACGCGACTACGTCGGCCGGCGGCCCCACGTGTCCGCGCCGCCACGACCAACTTAAATCAACTGATGTCGGATGTAATCATCGTTTACTGAATCAAAAACCGTTTGATCTCTATTTCAAGCCTTGTTGGCTACTTCTTCTCGTTATTTGCATTAAAATTCCGTGGTATTATAAACTGAACACAGGTCATAAATGATAGATTGACTCGTTAAGAAGAAATCCGTAATTATCTACTATGACTCGTGTTATATGGTTGTCAAACAAGTTTCTGAAGTCCACAGACTAAGTCGGTATTACGGAAATCACTTAATACCGTGTGATGGTAATATAATTCGATAGAGAATTTGGTTCCTTTAGAAATGGAATGAATCAATTGTACGGTTTATAGAGAATGAATGTAAACAACAGCTATCATCGACAGCCAGTAAATGATTCGTTTCGCACGCGAGCGTGGATTGCTCCCACGATAATTACATCAAGTAATGTGTGCAGCAAATCATACAGTACGAAATGAGGCATAAAATGTTAGAGCTGAGGCTTGGGAACGAGACGGGCGTGCGTAATTACCCGACGAGAATGTGGCCGAGTCCTGCGGCCGGGACAGCCTCCCGACCGCGTCGCTAAACTAGGAATAAAGCGCTCACTGCGGCACCCTTAACTCGTTAATTACACTCGGGAACTTAATATACTTACCCGTTTCAAATTTTACAACTTGGAATAACTGTAAGTGTTCAGAGCATCGCACGTACTCGCGCTTAAAACAATATTTTTAATGAGTGTTCTCGTGAAGGTTGAGCGATGTGTGTCGAAGTACTCGTATCCTCGGGGCATCTATTAAACGGACAGGAATCGTTTCCCACAGCCCGCTCTCGGCTCGTCACGGAATCAATATCGTCTTTTATCTTATGAAACGTGCTCCACATACACACACAGGCTCACCTCGCAGCACGCACACAGGGGGTTGCCTAGGGTTGCTAACGTGCAGAATAAAATGAACAAATACTCAGGCAGATAGCTATAATTAATCCAAATTTCTTCGCTCGCGCACGTGTTTGTTCGCACGGTCTCTAAAACTCAGGAGATTTAATTAAACCGCTGTCGAATTGTGATATTAGTTTTCCGTTTAATTATAATTGCGGTCGCAGATCGTGATTCGTTGTTAGAAAAAAAAAGTATAAAAAAAAACATAATTTACTTAAATGGCCTCAGAAACATAAAACCTAAAACACGTATTCCTACTATCAGTGACATTTGTTCGTGGCGCGTCGTAACTCCAAACTTTTACGCCAATTAAAATAGCTGAGTAACTTTTTGTAGCGCAGTCGAGTGACGGATGCCGAAATTTATTTGGGCCAGCCTGTGAAGATTAATACGGTTCAAACGAACTAGCGCCTTGTTAATGTTAGTGTAAATACACCGAGTAAAATGTGTTTATTAGTGTACAACTGCTCTGTTCGAGTGTGCTATAGACCACTCGAAATATACAAACAATGCTGTGTAATTGGTGCAGTGTTGTTATGCAACATTGTTTTTACGTTGCGACTACTGCTCCGGAGCTGTTCGGAACCAATAACGAGCCCATTGTGAGGTATTTCTGTTCAAATTGAAGTGGCTTGTACTACTTATCTTTAGTTAGCGGGGAGTAATGCACGGTGCGCCGCCGTATGTTAGAATCAAAGCGTGCGCGAGCGATGCAAGTTCAAGTGCAAGAACAAGCCCCATACATCAGCCGGTCAGAAATACATCAGTCAGTGTATGGCATGGGAAAACGTTCGGCTGAGACGCGGCCCGCTTCCTACTTGCCTTATATGCAACAACCGCTATTGCACAAGCAAGCATGCTCGCACACGGATCCATCGGCTGAGATTTGTTTTCGAAACAATGTCTATTGTAACATTTTTCCATTGCACCCTAAAAAACAACATTACAAAGGGCTAACAATCATTTTAAAATATTAGGGACATCCCTAAAACTCCCCCAGGTCATAAATATGCAAACATATTCTCATTCTCATTCACATTACCTACTGGATACACCATGTTTTTTTAGAAAATACTTAGAGCACCCTGTGCAATACCAGTACACCACAATATATTCAATGAATAACGAAAGCTTTATTAACGATAACCCATCAATAATATTAATAACAATCATAAATAAATTGTGCAGGATAAACACAATTACCAATTGCCCATCAATTTAATCAACTCCAATAATACATCAATCTGTACAATACCGATCGTTAAGATATAAAACTCTAAAAGCATTTCAAAGTTTTTGTGCTACAAATGAACCCACGCAAGTTCAATTTCATTAGGTACTCAGACTCATTATTATTTCATAAAAACGTCGGCTTAATTGATAGGCACTTGAAACATTACGTACAAATACATTAGATTCAAGATCTCACGGAGCTCAACGGCAGGTTCAAAAACTCGAGCAATATCCATTTGATGGGCTATCGATAGAGTCCGCGCGCCCCTGACGTACGGAACAAAGTTAAATTCCCTAATGTTCGTCAAAACATACTTAAATCTGTCAGGAGGCGCTTAAATCAATTTATTATACAGGTACTCGAAGACACTTCGGCAACGAGCATGTTTACCCGCATGTATGTATGTAAATCTTGCGTTCCTTGCTTCTCAAAAAGCCGTATGGAAAACTCTAAGCCTCTTTTATATTCTTATTCCTTATCCTTGTGGGATAATTCGGGCCCATAGGACAGGTTTTTACATAATTTTACCGCATCCCTTTCTATTGGCAGTCCGCTTTACCGGAATCCCTTATTTTTCGCGAAATTTTTATTAGTCACACGGTAACGCGTCGCTAAATTAGAAAACATTCAATAAATCACACGGGCGTAATTCAATTTCGGCGATCGTAAATAAAATTTGCGCGGAGGGTATGTAACGAGTTTTAAAAACAAACATTTTAGAGAACAAAAAGGGTAAACGAGTGTGCGCCCGTCGTATTTGTCGCGAACAATGTTTGTAAGGGTAATTGTTGGAGATGCAAAGTGCTGAGATCAACCAGCCGCCCGCCGCCCGCCGCCGCCACGCAGCAGGGAACCGCGCAGGTCTTTGAACTAATGCCACCATGCATACACATGCACTGTGTAACGCACGTCAATGCGCTATTCTTATTAAGGTTTACTTGCTGCTCGTTAGTATGGAGCCGTTTATTAATATTGCCCCATAAGAACGACGTAATAGTTCCGGTGATTCATGTGTGTGTTTCTGTTTACTGTTTGCGTAGGTGTCAAACCTTCTTCATGTTATTATCTTCTACCGTAAGCGTCGAAATCCATCAGACAGAAAGTAATTTACTTAATACGGAAAACTGTTTAGCTAATTCACAAATAAATATGTATAAACAAAAGATCAATCGGTACGACCCAACGCTTATCTTATCATTCACGATAGGTAATTTAGTCGGACGAACCCCGTGCTCCGTCCGAGCCGACCCTCATCCACTCGATAATCGTATCGATTAGATACTTTCTCCTTACTCGACTCGTCTTTGATTACCTTGCATTCTTTTTATGTGACCTAATGCTATCATTAGCCTTCCCCACAGGTTAAAATGGTATATTAAAATAAATATTCTCAGTCAAATAAGAAGTTTGGAATGTTACTCATACAAAATGTCTCACGTGTTCTCTCGGTAAAAAACGAACCATGTGTTACTAATAGATTTAACAAAAAAAAATCGATAAATCTACTAAATATGAAATTTGCAAAAACGCTTGAATAGCATTGCGGCACACAACAAAAGGCACCCTCGGCTCTACAACACGTAGGTATCGTATTCACACTTTACACAATATTCTTAAGACACAATAGGAAATTCAACCACACGCCGACATGTTGAACACGGGTGTGCTATCGTTCTGTACGTCAGGTCTATCGCCATCCCTCGTCTTGCGTATGTTTCGGATTTTTTGTGCACGAGTGTAATAACTCGACGAGCTTGACGGCACCTCGGCGCGGGCGCAAAAAATGACAAAAGCTCAAGTAAGCTCGACGCAAGCGAGGGTCGGGGCGGGTCGGCGCTCGGCAGGCACACGGGAGATGCAACGGCCGTCAGTCGGCCGCGAACACCCGCAGGGCAACTACTGCGCCACCAGTATCGTGAGATCGCGGCCACGCAACTTATCGTAATTTTCTCCTTTCAGTAATCAGCTTTTAAACCGACAAATAAAATAAAAGTGTATTCGGAAATGTGGAAAGTAAATAACTGAACCAAACAGTGAATTTTCTTTAGTTTCAATTAAAATGAACTTATACGCGACAGTGTAACGATGTAAGTGATTAGATTTTATAGTGAAATGTTGGGTTTGGAGATCAAACAGTAGTGAAGTGGACTTGGTACGACAGCAGGATGACTATGAAATCGCTGAAGTACAGCGAGCGGGAGGAGATGATGGAGGGTTTCAGCCCGGTACCCCCTCCCCTCCCGCGCCGGCAGCCAGTCAGGAACATCTACGCCGAACCCTTCGTAGACCCTAGGTAAGTTGCATCTCATGCAAGCAACCAGCAACTAACATCTTCACTTCATACAAGGTAAGTATGCAGCTAACAACGAAAGCTTTGCATCTGGGAATACTACCTTAATTCTAATAAGAACTATTTTCCTTGGGATTCCATGTTCTATTTCCTTATTCAGTTATATGTACTCACAATTTAAAAAACAATTATAAAAAATACTAACTACGAGTATTTTTGTAAATAAAATTATGCTACGAAAGAATGTACGTAGAATGTGTATCCTATAGAGATAAGAATACTAAGTTCAAAGATGGAAAACATCCATTGCTAGGGTCAGTGGAAAAACCACTTTGGTAAATTAACTTTAGTTTTCCTACTATTATCTGTTTATGTATTCATTAGTGCTATCACAATTATTGTAATACTGTAAACAATCACAGGCAAACAATAATGAACAAGCAAACCCACCATCATAGCATAGACTTAGATAAAGTAACTTAAACTTTCGAGATAAATACTATGAACAAAACACTAAAGTATTCAACAGCAGTAAGATAAAACACATTAGTGGAGTCGATGACAACTCACATAAATAACAGCTTTGATAAAGCCGACGTTAAGACCACGGGACAAGTTCTTAATCATTTCGAAAACATGAACATTGTGATAAGTTTTGAATTATTCCTAGTCCCTTTTAAGACAAAACAATGTCTACATTAATACTTGACAGCAACTTAATAATAGATGATAAGCTATATCGAATAGGAAATATTAAAAGGAAACCAAACAAAATAAGGAAAATGTACAATTCAATCGAGTATTTGAATCAGTTGACGGCATTTGTTTACCGTCCCGACCCCAGCTCCACAAAGGGCGGGCCCCTGTATTCATGGCCGCAGTTCAAAGTAATAATAAAGAGCCTGAAGCCAGAAAACATCTATTTCATATACCGCACGACTACATAAACACGGGCCTCCCTGAACCCCCACAAACCTCCGAAGACCACAGAACATTATTAAAGTAAGGCACTACACAAAACTAATTCTGCGGCTCTTATTCGGGGTGTCCTTTGGGGTTTCCGATCGGAGTTCTCACAATAAGAAATTCTCATTCCAAAATGTAGTTTAGTAGTTTTCCGCGGAAAAAGGATACTGAACAATATGCATACGATGTGGCTAATGGTGGGCGAGTAGGACGGCTCGGCTGGAGCGGATGTGCGGTTCTATGTGCTGCCATAAATCATATTTTTATACTTGGCGCGCGGTCGGCGGCGGCCGGCACGCAGATAGCGCAGTTACTGCCATCTGCGACACCCCAATCGCCGCAGCTTAATTTCAACAGATTCGAGGGCGAATCCCAACTATTAATACCGCAGTATCAATACGTAATGTTCCGACAGTAATGAAACCGAACACACGCTCCTACCGCTATCTAATTTCGATACCGACTTTTGTATTAAATGGCTTTCTTTAATTGTAGATAAACGTACTTTAATATCGTAAAAATAGTTCCACCTGTCATAACTCATAAGTAATCGCATCGTCTGCCCATTAAAGCAACCAGGTCAGAAAAGAAATTTATTATTGACTTGTTTAATGATAACAATTTGACACGCTAGAACGATGATAGATAACGGAAATATCATTTGACGCCGTACTAACGGTGAGTTAAGAATGTAATTTCCTTTACAATGTGTTAACAAGGGCCGAACATGGAGCAAACTATATGACGGTTAAGTGCACGCAACAATGATGGGTAGATAGCATCGAGGCGCCCTTCATGCTCAGGCGCGCCTCGCCAGCGCCACTCGCCACGCTTCGACAAGGAAATTGACATTCAAAGGTAACCACAACACTGCTTTACACACAAGCACTTACGTAATAACTACATTCGAGTCCTCGTCATAATAGCTCGCAATACAATGTAAACTTTACAAATAATCTGCCCTGTGCAGTATACTTTCTTGGCGGAGAAACTTCTCTAATCACGGAATGCTAATTTATCCTAAACTTAAACAGCCTCTCACACATAACTTCACATGTTTATATTTACAATTAAGAAAATCCGTCACAAAATAACTTAAAAGCGTCAAAGTTTAGTAATTAACGTCGGTAAGTAAACATTAGCAAATGCGCCATACGTCTGCAAAGACACGATCGCCAAACTGAGGAGTTGGAAACTGGCGGCAAATATTTGGGCATATATGGAGCCGGGAAGTTCGGCCGAGCAAGAAATGATTTCCATACGGCCCGGACAACGCAAACACAGTTCACCCATCAAAGTCCAACACAAACTTGCAACTTAGTTAATAGCGTTTAGACGATCGCAAACGCTCCCACCGACCGAATTCACATTCGCTTTGTGCATTGGTTCTCTCCTGTTCGGTTTGCTGGCTGCTTCCGTATTATCTCATAATGTTCCGATTTGTGCATTAAGTGCGAGTTTTGCTCTAAATCTGGCTAATGTTAACCTGGTGGAGATCATAAAATAGACTTTGCGTCAGACCGCATTGCATTTCTCTAGAAGTGTGTGAGTCGTCGCCTTAATTGCAAACACACGATCGACCACTCTCTTCATCTGTGTTGCTGATTCTACGACGTTGGCGGATTAGCGTACTAACCAGCTCCGTATTTTGCAATTCTCATAAAATCCAACGTTTCTCCATACTATTTATTACAAGTTCTACACGTATCCACTTTCAAGCAGGACATAGTTCACATATAAAACTAAATTAATGAACAATTATGTGTTTTAAAATATTCCTAGTACTAAAAACTAAAAAACTTGGTTCTACATCAAATATTGCCACTAAACAAACCACGTGGTATGTAGCGTCTAGCTACAGCTGAATGCACAATTCAATACTATCTCATATAGCTGTGTATGTCAACTAACAAACGGTAGCGACGACAACAGACAAACAAAGCTTCAGTTGATTGCTAATAGTTCCTACGTTATTAGCATTCAAACTGTCTTCGAGAGAACTCCGCCTTATAACACGTAATGTACACAAAGGAATATTAAACATCTTCTTAAAAAAAGTATCTTAATGTTCATACGTCTCAATATGGTTTTAAATGTAATTATCTCTATCCATTAAGCTCTCAGAAGAACCCCTTGAACTTCACCCTGAAAGCATTCGCCTCTCGAGCATATTAGACATGTTGGTGATCGATTGTTTATCATAACTGATGCAGCATCTTATTAATAGTTCGTATAATTAGAGGAAACGCCCCATCAAGCTTCACCGTGTGTCCTCGGCGACTATGAAAGGGGCACTGAATACGCGGCGCGGCGCGTTCAAACCAATCGCAGCTAACGCAGGAAGTTCAATTATCTTCCTTTAACTTTAACGCATAAAGTCGACACAATCATTTCATTAAACTGAATCTTTGTGATTCAATCGCTCATAATTGGACTGATCAAACGGACCAATTATGGGTCCTCCCTAGATGAGTACAAGTATGCAATATGCGTAATTATAGAAGCAACGATACGTAATGGAACTTGAACGCATTAATTGTTGATGCAAGTAGTACAACGAACTTGTCACAGAGAAACGACTCGTATTACAAGTTAGTTTTATGACTCGACTCCGTGTGAAATCGCCACACATTATCATTAAACGAAATAGTATTTTTAGGGCCTTAATTTATTTTACGGGTGATTCACGCCACACTTATATTTAAAACGAACTAAAAATAGGAATGCATATGAAACGCGCGGACTGTGTAAACAACGTGATGGAATCATAATATTGTCTTTTAATCCAACTGTTCCATATCGAGTATTTGTCAGTGGAGCACAACACAGCTTATCACGAATGTATGACGTTGCATCTCCAAAAGGATAATCCAGGATCGTGGCCGACGATACCACTGTCACAAAGTTGGACATAAATCTTTCATGTTGACGGCGATCGACATCTACAGCGTTCCTTAGTTACCAACACACGTATAATCTCCTTCTGTCGACGACTGTCCCCTGTCCCCATAGTTATTACTTCTAGCGTTTGTAAACAAACCACTTTTCGTTTGAATAATACACTCGGCGAGGTGAGGCACCGAACACAATGGCGACACTGTAATAGTTTCCGTTTTGAATAAGAGATGTCTATTGTCTCCTTTCATATTGATTGAGTTCATCTCTTATATTACGACAAATACCAGCTTCGGAAATTGTTTTCCGGTCAAATTATGGCTAAAGTTAATTTTTATTTCGATTGGAATTTACGGAGGGAGACGCTATGAATCATAATAAGCGACGATATTGGTTGTAGTGTAGGCAGGTAGGTTCTGAGAAGTCGTAGAGTAGAGGTTCATTGAACGTGTCACATAATGAAGTTCCAATAATAGCGTCGCGATATTTCGTCATCTCTGGAGCCGGCACATATTGGTGCGTGACAGTGACATCGGGTATCAGTGGAATCAGTGACGTACTGGCGTCGCCAGATATTTCGGTTGCACCGGTAGTCACCGGACGCTTATCGGAACAGGGTATTTCAGCCTAACCCGTTTTAAAAATAAATAAACTGCTGTCCCGTCCGAATAAATACAAACCTCGCTTTGACATAAAATTCCTGGAATTACAACGTACTTAGTCGGTCGTGTCAGTGAGTTCGTAAGGGTGCCTTTCAACGCAGGCGTGAGTTATTCATGGATTGCCACTGTTATTTCTACTTAAGCTTTTGGTTTAATCAGAATGTGTTCGATATTTATCTGTTTACATGAAATTTCCTTTGATCTGATCGATGTATGTAGATAGAAGTTAAAAATGTCATGAGATTAATGAAATTAGTAATGCTGATATGTATCTTAATTATCCAGTTGTGGGAGTTCATGAAACTAAAACTGGAAATTAATTCTAAACGCATATTTAATAAGCGATAAAATCTGATGTTCACAATGTGATCAAAAACTCGGAAAACTATTTGTTTCATAGTTACTAAGTAGTTGTTTTCTACGAGACAGAGATTTAAGTATTGTTATCATTAATGGCAAAGTTATACGCTTGCCAAGTAAATCTGCTGAATAAGTTTACTGCCAAAACAAATATGTATGTACTGGCAAATTCATGTATCAATTTGTTCTCATTTTTGCGAGACCGACGCAACATAAAGTAAACATCGGATACTCATAATGTGAACAAATAATGTTGTGTAGTGAGTGACTTACAATTTATCGTAAACAATAATTTTGTAAAGATAATTCTCACTGACTTCCATTTTTAATTTTTATGTTAACCATTAATTTGTCATCACGATAATATTATTAACATTTGGTTAACATATGATGCGATCGGGAACAGTTTTCCGAGAGTACAGACATTATAAGTGATTGCGTAGATATTCGTCATAGTAGTGATTCTTTGTAAATAATTAAAAAATATTTTTGAAAATTTAAACACGTGTTGATTTTATCAGTTCAAATCTAATAAAAACAGAGGTCGGAATTAGGTAGAGTTATTCATGTACACTGATTTTATATAGCGAAATAATAAATTGGATATGCCTCAAATCAGCAGAAAAAAAGCGGTGATTTTTAAATAAAAAGTTATTTACTTTTTCACAATTTAAACTACTTTTACACGACGTTGCCAAACTTACATCAATGACATCGGACATCCAAAGTTGCCGTCCAAAGATGTTGCTACATTTGTGTTATGTCTATCTCTGACGTTCTTATTATTATTTTGTTGTAATATTGTTGGCTACACGGAATAGTCCATTTGAAATCTCGGGAAGGTCCACATTAATCCACATTTCGATGCAAGTACATAAATAACTCTACCTAATTCCGACCTATGCTAATAAAACACTAAATTTTTCTGAAACTCTCGTCGTGAAAAATATTATTTGATGTCTTTAGCACAAAATATTATTTAGATAGATATTTAGATAATAAAAAGTAAAAATAATACAAAAATTACTGTTGATTTAGGTTATTAAAAATTTATTAATAAAGAATAGTAAGCAAAACTAATTCTGCCTTAACTTATTAAAAACAAAATATTGTGACGAAAAGTCACATCAACTATTCAAACGAACCAATTAGAGATAAATCTGTCATATTTAAGTCGATTTACGCGCCACAGACATTCATTACTGCAAACAGGTGTAACTACTAATTGATCATTAGAAGGACGAGACACGGCGAAACGCATAGAAACATCTAAAATGTCTCTCATTAATGCGAAACTTGGTTTGATTTTTATGTCGCCGCATAAATTGTCGGGCAAAACGACGAATCATAAAGCTGGCTAAAAGTTCTGTCTCGGACAGAAACTTGTTATTTTCCCACTTTATGTAGCACTTAAAACGACTAAAGAAAAGGATTAACACTTCGTAAAACGTGCTGCTTCTGTCTGCTATCAAATTTTATTTCTGTTTGCTTCTACTTCCAACACTTTGTCCTTTAAAACGTTTATACTTATTTCAAAAACACGAGACCACTTTTTAGTTGATGTCTATAATAATTACGGCACAGGTAATTATTGTAGCCCCGCTCTATCGCATCGTAACACGACATTAGTAGACATGTTCATTGAGATACATGGAGTAAAGTCACACGGCTGCTATTAACGATGCAGAGCCATATGCAAGAACTAGCGGTGTAGGTATTAACGGCAACTTGAACCCAAGCCCGGACATCAATTAGGTTCGACTTGTTCTCGCAATTATGTGCTCAAACTAAATTGCTGGAAGATTCGTCCGACGCTAATGGTTCTAAGTTTCCATGACACATGACTGTGATATCACGGCGCGGTCGCGTTCACACGCCGCGCCAGTCCACCGCGTTTTAAAAAATCTATCACGATTCTGTCAAATCATTCTTCTTTCACACATATCTTAGTATATGTCATACGTCACATGTCAAAGTGATACGTCACGCACTGCTTGGTGTGGCCTAATGTCCTCCGCTAATGCGGCGGAGACCGACAAGAGGACAATTTCCGGGCCCTCCCCTACCTTTCCGTCATTACATACTATAAACAATTCCATAACCATTATAATCATTAATGATGCCGCGCCACCATTAAGCCCGCTCACATTGATTTTCTCTTTTCATCATTATTTATTATCTGAAAGTCAATATTTCAGAACGCCGCGGTTCGTCTGTGCTACTATCTTTTTTGATTTATTAGAGAACTTGAAGCGTTGTTTGTTTTAATAGTTTACCAGCAAAATTAATTACCGCGGCAAACCAATTTACTGCTGAAAGTAACAAAGCTTTTATACTTCAGCATCAGTCGAGCTCGATTCAGGTGCCAGGATCTGTGTACAAAAAAGTTTCGGGTTAAACCGCTTTGTTTTTGTTGTTGAATATCTTCAGGCGACAAAATTCTGTGCGCTGACAGATGCAGGGCTAATGACAAATTAACTGTTAAAAACTCGCGGAAAGGCGGGGAAAAGAGGAAAAAGCAACCGAGTAAAAAGTAACGAGTCGTGACTTTTATCTCGGAGCGTGTTTCGCGAAGACAACGTTTATTTTGAATGACGGAGTCCACTCGGCAGTCGGCACTGTGGGACGCGACTACGTCGGCCGGCGGCCCCACGTGTCCGCGCCGCCACGACCAACTTAAATCAACTGATGTCGGATGTAATCATCGTTTACTGAATCAAAAACCGTTTGATCTCTATTTCAAGCCTTGTTGGCTACTTCTTCTCGTTATTTGCATTAAAATTCCGTGGTATTATAAACTGAACACAGGTCATAAATGATAGATTGACTCGTTAAGAAGAAATCCGTAATTATCTACTATGACTCGTGTTATATGGTTGTCAAACAAGTTTCTGGAGTCCACAGACTAAGTCGGTATTACGGAAATCACATTATACAGTGTGATGGTAATACAATTCGATAGAGAATTTGGTTCCTTTAGAAATGGAATAAATCAATTGTACGGTTTATAGAGAATGAATGTAAACAACAGCTATCATCGACAGCCAGTAAATGATTCGTTTCGCACGCGAGCGTGGATTGCTCCCACGATAATTACATCAAGTAATGTGTGCAGCAAATCATACAGTACGAAATGAGGCATAAAATGTTAGAGCTGAGGCTTGGGAACGAGACGGGCGTGCGTAATTACCCGACGAGAATGTGGCCGAGTCCTGCGGCCGGGACAGCCTCCCGACCGCGTCGCTAAACTAGGAATAAAGCGCTCACTGCGGCACCCTTAACTCGTTAATTACACTCGGGAACTTAATATACTTACCCGTTTCAAATTTTACAACTTGGAATAACTGTAAGTGTTCAGAGCATCGCACGTACTCGCGCTTAAAACAATATTTTTAATGAGTGTTCTCGTGAAGGTTGAGCGATGTGTGTCGAAGTACTCGTATCCTCGGGGCATCTATTAAACGGACAGGAATCGTTTCCCACAGCCCGCTCTCGGCTCGTCACGGAATCAATATCGTCTTTTATCTTATGAAACGTGCTCCACATACACACACAGGCTCACCTCGCAGCACGCACACAGGGGGTTGCCTAGGGTTGCTAACGTGCAGAATAAAATGAACAAATACTCAGGCAGATAGCTATAATTAATCCAAATTTCTTCGCTCGCGCACGTGTTTGTTCGCACGGTCTCTAAAACTCAGGAGATTTAATTAAACCGCTGTCGAGTTGTGATATTAGTTTTCCGTTTAATTATAATTGCGGTCGCAGATCGTGATTCGTTGTTAGAAAAAAAAAAAGTATAAAAAAAAAACATAATTTACTTAAATGGCCTCAGAAACATAAAACCTAAAACACGTATTCCTACTATCAGTGACATTTGTTCGTGGCGCGTCGTAACTCCAAACTTTTACGCCAATTAAAATAGCTGAGTAACTTTTTGTAGCGCAGTCGAGTGACGGATGCCGAAATTTATTTGGGCCAGCCTGTGAAGATTAATACGGTTCAAACGAACTAGCGCCTTGTTAATGTTAGTGTAAATACACCGAGTAAAATGTGTTTATTAGTGTACAACTGCTCTGTTCGAGTGTGCTATAGACCACTCGAAATATACAAACAATGCTGTGTAATTGGTGCAGTGTTGTTATGCAACATTGTTTTTACGTTGCGACTACTGCTCCGGAGCTGTTCGGAACCAATAACGAGCCCATTGTGAGGTATTTCTGTTCAAATTGAAGTGGCTTGTACTACTTATCTTTAGTTAGCGGGGAGTAATGCACGGTGCGCCGCCGTATGTTAGAATCAAAGCGTGCGCGAGCGATGCAAGTTCAAGTGCAAGAACAAGCCCCATACATCAGCCGGTCAGAAATACATCAGTCAGTGTATGGCATGGGAAAACGTTCGGCTGAGACGCGGCCCGCTTCCTACTTGCCTTATATGCAACAACCGCTATTGCACAAGCAAGCATGCTCGCACACGGATCCATCGGCTGAGATTTGTTTTCGAAACAATGTCTATTGTAACATTTTTCCATTGCACCCTAAAAAACAACATTACAAAGGGCTAACAATCATTTTAAAATATTAGGGACATCCCTAAAACTCCCCCAGGTCATAAATATGCAAACATATTCTCATTCTCATTCACATTACCTACTGGATACACCATGTTTTTTTAGAAAATACTTAGAGCACCCTGTGCAATACCAGTACACCACAATATATTCAATGAATAACGAAAGCTTTATTAACGATAACCCATCAATAATATTAATAACAATCATAAATAAATTGTGCAGGATAAACACAATTACCAATTGCCCATCAATTTAATCAACTCCAATAATACATCAATCTGTACAATACCGATCGTTAAGATATAAAACTCTAAAAGCATTTCAAAGTTTTTGTGCTACAAATGAACCCACGCAAGTTCAATTTCATTAGGTACTCAGACTCATTATTATTTCATAAAAACGTCGGCTTAATTGATAGGCACTTGAAACATTACGTACAAATACATTAGATTCAAGATCTCACGGAGCTCAACGGCAGGTTCAAAAACTCGAGCAATATCCATTTGATGGGCTATCGATAGAGTCCGCGCGCCCCTGACGTACGGAACAAAGTTAAATTCCCTAATGTTCGTCAAAACATACTTAAATCTGTCAGGAGGCGCTTAAATCAATTTATTATACAGGTACTCGAAGACACTTCGGCAACGAGCATGTTTACCCGCATGTATGTATGTAAATCTTGCGTTCCTTGCTTCTCAAAAAGCCGTATGGAAAACTCTAAGCCTCTTTTATATTCTTATTCCTTATCCTTGTGGGATAATTCGGGCCCATAGGACAGGTTTTTACATAATTTTACCGCATCCCTTTCTATTGGCAGTCCGCTTTACCGGAATCCCTTATTTTTCGCGAAATTTTTATTAGTCACACGGTAACGCGTCGCTAAATTAGAAAACATTCAATAAATCACACGGGCGTAATTCAATTTCGGCGATCGTAAATAAAATTTGCGCGGAGGGTATGTAACGAGTTTTAAAAACAAACATTTTAGAGAACAAAAAGGGTAAACGAGTGTGCGCCCGTCGTATTTGTCGCGAACAATGTTTGTAAGGGTAATTGTTGGAGATGCAAAGTGCTGAGATCAACCAGCCGCCCGCCGCCCGCCGCCGCCACGCAGCAGGGAACCGCGCAGGTCTTTGAACTAATGCCACCATGCATACACATGCACTGTGTAACGCACGTCAATGCGCTATTCTTATTAAGGTTTACTTGCTGCTCGTTAGTATGGAGCCGTTTATTAATATTGCCCCATAAGAACGACGTAATAGTTCCGGTGTTTCTGTTTACTGTTTGCGTAGGTGTCAAACCTTCTTCATGTTATTATCTTCTACCGTAAGCGTCGAAATCCATCAGACAGAAAGTAATTTACTTAATACGGAAAACTGTTTAGCTAATTCACAAATAAATATGTATAAACAAAAGATCAATCGGTACGACCCAACGCTTATCTTATCATTCACGATAGGTAATTTAGTCGGACGAACCCCGTGCTCCGTCCGAGCCGACCCTCATCCACTCGATAATCGTATCGATTAGATACTTTCTCCTTACTCGACTCGTCTTTGATTACCTTGCATTCTTTTTATGTGACCTAATGCTATCATTAGCCTTCCCCACAGGTTAAAATGGTATATTAAAATAAATATTCTCAGTCAAATAAGGACTTTGGAATGTTACTCATACAAAATGTCTCACGTGTTCACTCGATAAAAAACGAACCATGTGTTACTAATAGATTTAACAAAAAAAAATCGATAAATCTACTAAATATGAAATTTGCAAAAACGCTTGAATAGCATTGCGGCACACAACAAAAGGCACCCTCGGCTCTACAACACGTAGGTATCGTATTCACACTTTACACAATATTCTTAAGACACAATAGGAAATTCAACCACACGCCGACATGTTGAACACGGGTGTGCTATCGGTCTGTACGTCAGGTCTATCGCCATCCCTCGTCTTGCGTATGTTTCGGGTTTTTTGTGCACGAGTGTAATAACTCGACGAGCTTGACGGCACCTCGGCGCGGGCGCAAAAAATGACAAAAGCTCAAGTAAGCTCGGCGCAAGCGAGGGTCGGGGCGGGTCGGCGCTCGGCAGGCACACGGGAGATGCAACGGCCGTCAGTCGGCCGCGAACACCCGCAGGGCAACTACTGCGCCACCAGTATCGTGAGATCGCGGCCACGCAACTTATCGTAATTTTCTCCTTTCAGTAAAAAGCTTTTAAACCGACAAATAAAATAAGTGTTTTCGGAAATGTGGAAAGTAAATAACTGAACTAAACAGTGAATTTTCTATAGTTTCAATTAAAATGAACTTATACGCGACAGTGTAACGATGTAAGTGATTAGATTTTATAGTGAAATGTTGGGTTTGGAGATCAAACAGTAGTGAAGTGGACTTGGTACGACAGCAGGATGACTATGAAATCGCTGAAGTACAGCGAGCGGGAGGAGATGATGGAGGGTTTCAGCCCGGTACCCCCTCCCCTCCCGCGCCGGCAGCCAGTCAGGAACATCTACGCCGAACCCTTCGTAGACCCTAGGTAAGTTGCATCTCATGCAAGCAACCAGCAACTAACATCGTCACTTCATACAAGGTAAGTATGCAGCTAACAACGAAAGCTTTGCATCTGGGACTACTACCTTCATTCTAATAAGAACTATTTTTCCTGGGATTCCATATTCTATTTTCTTATTCAGTTATATGTACTCACAATTTAAAAGACAATTATAAAAAATACTAACTACGAGTATTTTTATAAATAAATTATGCTACGAAAGAATGTACGAAGAATGTGTATCCTATAGAGATAAGAATACTAAGTTCAAAGATGGAAAACATCCATTGCTAGTGTCAGTGGAAAAACCACTTTGTAGATTCACTTCATTTTCCTTACTATTATTATCTATGTGTATGTATTCATTAGTGTTATCACAATGATTGTAATACTGTAAACAATCACAGGCAAACAATAATGAACAAGCAAATCCACCATCATAGCATAGACTTAGATAAAGTAACTTAAACTTTCGAGATAAATACTATGAACAAAACACTAAAGTATTCAACAGCAGTAAGATAAAACACATTAGTGGAGTCGATGACAACTCACATAAATAACAGCTTTGATAAAGCCGACGTTAAGACCACGGGACAAGTTCTTAATCATTTCGAAAACATGAACATTGTGATAAGTTTTGAATTATTCCTAGTCCCTTTTAAGACAAAACAATGTCTAAATTAATACTTGACAGCAACTTAATAATATATGATAAGCTATATCGAATAGGAAATATTAAAAGGAAACCAAACAAAATAAGGAAAATGTACAATTCAATCGAGTATTTGAATCAGTTGACGGCATTTGTTTACCGTCCCGACCCCAGCTCCACAAAGGGCGGGCCCCTGTATTCATGGCCGCAGTTCAAAGTAATAATAAAGAGCCTGAAGCCAGAAAACATCTATTTCATATACCGCACGACTACATAAACACGGGCCTCCCTGAACCCCCACAAACCTCCGAAGACCACAGAACATTATTAAAGTAAGGCACTACACAAAACTAATTCTGCGGCTCTTATTCGGGGTGTCCTTTGGGGTTCCGATCGGAGTTCTCACAATAAGAAATTCTCATTCCAAAATGTAGTTTAGTAGTTTTCCGCGGAAAAAGGATACTGAACAATATGCATACGATGTGGCTAATGGTGGGCGAGTAGGACGGCTCGGCTGGAGCGGATGTGCGGTTCTATGTGCTGCCATAAATCATATTTTTATACTTGGCGCGCGGTCGGCGGCGGCCGGCACGCAGATAGCGCAGTTACTGCCATCTGCGACACCCCAATCGCCGCAGCTTAATTTCAACAGATTCGAGGGCGAATCCCAACTATTAATACCGCAGTATCAATACGTAATGTTCCGACAGTAATGAAACCGAACACACGCTCCTACCGCTATCTAATTTCGATACCGACTTTTGTATTAAATGGCTTTCTTTAATTGTAGATAAACGTACTTTAATATCGTAAAAATAGTTCCACCTGTCATAACTCATAAGTAATCGCATCGTCTGCCCATTAAAGCAACCAGGTCAGAAAAGAAATTTATTATTGACTTGTTTAATGATAACAATTTGACACGCTAGAACGATGATAGATAACGGAAATATCATTTGACGCCGTACTAACGGTGAGTAAAGAATGTAATTTCCTTTACAATGTGTTAACAAGGGCCGAACATGGAGCAAACTATATGACGGTTAAGTGCACGCAACAATGATGGGTAGATAGCATCGAGGCGCCCTTCATGCTCAGGCGCGCCTCGCCAGCGCCACTCGCCACGCTTCGACAAGGAAATTGACATTCAAAGGTAACCACAACACTGCTTTACACACAAGCACTTACGTAATAACTACATTCGAGTCCTCGTCATAATAGCTCGCAATACAATGTAAACTTTACAAATAATCTGCCCTGTGCAGTATACTTTCTTGGCGGAGAAACTTCTCTAATCACGGAATGCTAATTTATCCTAAACTTAAACAGCCTCTCACACATAACTTCACATGTTTATATTTACAATTAAGAAAATCCGTCACAAAATAACTTAAAAGCGTCAAAGTTTAGTAATTAACGTCGGTAAGTAAACATTAGCAAATGCGCCATACGTCTGCAAAGACACGATCGCCAAACTGAGGAGTTGGAAACTGGCGGCAAATATTTGGGCATATATGGAGCCGGGAAGTTCGGCCGAGCAAGAAATGATTTCCATACGGCCCGGACAACGCAAACACAGTTCACCCATCAAAGTCCAACACAAACTTGCAACTTAGTTAATAGCGTTTAGACGATCGCAAACGCTCCCACCGACCGAATTCACATTCGCTTTGTGCATTGGTTCTCTCCTGTTCGGTTTGCTGGCTGCTTCCGTATTATCTCATAATGTTCCGATTTGTGCATTAAGTGCCAGTTTTGCTCTGAATCTGGCTAATGTTAACCTGATGGAGATCATAAAATAGACTTTGCGTCAGACCGCATTGCATTTCTCTAGAAGTGTGTGAGTCGTCGCCTTAATTGCAAACACACGATCGACCACTCTCTTCATCTGTGTTGCTGATTCTACGACGTTGGCGGATTAGCGTACTAACCAGCTCCGTATTTTGCAATTCTTATAAAATCCAACGTTTCTCCATACTATTTATTACAAGCTCTACACGTATACACTTTCAAGCAGGACATAGTTCACATATAAACTAAATTAATGAACAATTATGTGTTTTAAAATATTCATAGTTCTAAAAAACTTGGTTCTACATCAAATATCCACTAAACAAACCACGTGGTATGTAGCGTCTAGCTACAGCTGAATGTACAATTCAGTACTATCTAATATAGCTGTGTATGTCAACTAACAAACGGTAGCGACGACAACAGACAAACAAAGCTTCAGTTGATTGCTAATAGTTCCTACGTTATTAGCATTCAGACTGTCTTCGAGAGAACTCCGCCTTATAACATGTAATGTACACAAAGGAATACTGAACACCTTCTTCAAAAAAAGTATCTTAATGATGATACGTCTCAATGTGGTTTTAAATGTAATTATCTCTATCCATTAAGCTCTCAGAAGAACCCCTTGAACTTCACCCTGAAAGCATTCGCCTCTCGAGCCCATTAGACATGTTGGTGATCGATTGTTTATCATAACTGATGCAGCATCTTATTAATAGTTCGTATAATTAGAGGAAACGCCCCATCAAGCTTCACCGTGTGTCCTCGGCGACTATGAAAGGGGCACTGAATACGCGGCGCGGCGCGTTCAAACCAATCGCAGCTAACGCAGGAAGTTCAATTATCTTCCTTTAACTTTAACGCATAAAGTCGACACAATCATTTCATTAAACTGAATCTTTGTGATTCAATCGCTCATAATTGGACTGATCAAACGGACCAATTATGGGTCCTCCCTAGATGAGTACAAGTATGCAATATGCGTAATTATAGAAGCAACGATACGTAATGGAACTTGAACGCATTAATTGTTGATGCAAGTAGTACAACGAACTTGTCACAGAGAAACGACTCGTATTACAAGTTAGTTTTATGACTCGACTCCGTGTGAAATCGCCACACATTATCATTAAACGAAATAGTATTTTTAGTGCCTTAATTTATTTTACGGGTGATTCACGCCACACGTATATTTAAAACAAACTAAAAATAGGAATGCATATGAAACGCGCGGACTGTGTAAACAACGTGATGGAATCATAATATTGTCTTTTAATCCAACTGTTCCATATCAAGTATTTGTCAGTGGAGCACAACACAGCTTATCACGAATGTATGACGTTGCATCTCCAACAAAGGATAATCCAGGATCGTGGCCGACGATACCACTGTCACAAAGTTGGACATAAATCTTTCATGTTGACGGCGATCGACATCTACAGCGTTCCTTAGTTACCAACACACGTATAATCTCCTTCTGTCGACGACTGTCCCCTGTCCCCATAGTTATTACTTCTAGCGTTTGTAAACAAACCACTTTTCGTTTGAATAATACACTCGGCGAGGTGAGGCACCGAACACAATGGCGACACTGTAATAGTTTCCGTTTTGAATAAGAGATGTCTATTGTCTCCTTTCATATTGATTGAGTTCATCTCTTATATTACGACAAATACCAGCTTCGGAAATTGTTTTCCGGTCAAATTATGGCTAAAGTTAATTTTTATTTCGATTGGAATTTACGGAGGGAGACGCTATGAATCATAATAAGCGACGATATTGGTTGCAGTGTAGGCAGGTAGGTTCTGAGAAGTCGTAGAGTAGAGGTTCATTGAACGCGTCACATAATGAAGTTCCAATAATAGCGTCGCGATATTTCGTCATCTCTGGAGCCGGCACATATTGGTGCGTGACAGTGACATCGGGTATCAGTGGAATCAGTGGCGCACTGGCGTCGCCAGATATTTCGGTTGCACCGGTAGTCACCGGACGCTTATCGGAACAGGGTATTTCAGCCTAACCCGTTTTAAAAATAAATAAACTGCTGTCCCGTCCGAATAAATACAAACCTCGCTTTGACACTGCTTCCTATAAATAACTGTAATGAATAGGCGGCTGGCGGTCCCGCAGCAATATGTATGTAATGTGGACGTTTCCTCGCCTGGATTTATTTCTCTCCTTATTTGAATATTTTATAATTGAGAAGGACATGTTGCTTTACAGTGTCACAATGGGGTGAAGTTTACATTGTGGGACGACCAGCTGGTTACATGAAATACTGTAAAGCGCTCATTCGAGCACAAAGAAGTTTGAGACGTATAAGGTGCGCCCTCACCTAACTGTACAATGTATTATAGGCGAGAAATAACTCCAAAACCCTACACGAGCGTATCTAATTGCCGTAAATGCTTATTTATAACTTAATTAATAGCAATATTAACCGTTAGTTAGATAACTCGTAGATAATAATGTCACGCGCGTTGGAAAACTTGATTTTCTGTCATTATAATAGATTAATGCATATTGTGGCATCGTGGATGCAGTATTTATCGTCAGATAGAATCTTTAATGTAAGCAAGATGACGGATAATGATGAGGATATTGATTTACAGTCGAAACTGGAAATATTTCTACAACAATTGGGTCACTTGGCAAAACCATTTTAATTGAAACACCTGCAATTATTTATGCACCCTTAAAATTTGTACTGGAATTATTCAACGGTAATTTTGCACCTTGTATTTGGCCTCGTTACTTGAAAGCTGTTATTTTAGGCTGAACAAAATAGTGACTTTATTTACTATAAAGTCTTTCAATATAATGTAAATGAAAGCATGAATCCTTGCCCTTATCGCCTACTAACACTATCCAGCTACATAACCAGCATCTCAGCTTTTCAACAAATCCTAACATATATCTGCATTCTAAATAATACTTCTGAATGTTTTCCCCCAATTGGAATGTAATAAAACAAATAGTACCGCTTCCAATTTTGAGAGCACAACAAAATATTGGTTTTTCGTTAACCACTCGTACGTGTATGTACGCTCTGGCTTCTAGTGTTTCCGATTACCTCAACTTTTCACAATTTACTGTTCCCTCGACGTTTCGTGATATCCAAGGCGAGTTTTTGATTCAAGAGCACATATTTGGTGAGAGCCGACCAAATAACGGACCACACAGGGTGGCTCCATTTGTCTGAGCTCGTATGCTCCCCGAGAGATAACAAACGTGCTCGCCGCTCTCAGCTGCACTTATCTAAACACTTAACTCGAGCCATACACAAACAAAGCTGCACCCTAACTCACTTTTTACCACGAAACGTCTTTTTTTACCCTTTAGGGCTTCGCGGCATTGCATGCTTTGCGTGCCGAGTGCCTTTGTTTGTGTCCGGAAATTCATGCATTTTGCGGCAATGTGCAGTTAAAGGAAGATACTTTAGTAAAGAATGACCTTTCCGTTTTATGTACATGACGAGTCACCGTCTCCGATAACAGGACCCTCGAAACTTTTTACTTTACTTCGTTCCCTTTTAGTGAAAGCATTATTTGTCCGCTATTAAATAAAACACATTACCGCCGTCCAATATAATTTCCAAGTATAAAAAACCTTTTAAGACAAGCACCTAAAAAAGGTGGACGACGAAATCTTTCTAATAACAGTTTTGGTCTTGTCCAAGGTACACGTCATCGGGCGTGACTAACGAATGGCTCGCCCTACAGACCCTAAATTCTGAGTCGTAAGTATCAGTGACACGACAGCGCCGAGGCCGGCCGTCTACGAAGGCTGCCGGACATTACCATAACTCTCACCGACCCATAAACGTAATTAGAGACACCAATAACACACCGAACACTTGAAACACATTAATCCCTTTTGATTGGGGGTCAACGATCTCAGCTGTATATCAAACATTACGAGCTGAGGAATCCTGATACACTTCTTGTACAAATAAAAGTATACGGAGCCACCGTGACGGACAGATTAAATGGTAAACATCGTGTGCGCGGATACGACTGAATTAAGATCTCCGATAACGTGGAGATAAGGACTAATTTAGTGATGTTCGTAAGGTTTAAAAGATTAGCGTGACTAATTAGGTAAAATATTATAAAACGTTGTTGCTTAACTTCGATCGACGACGTTTTCGTAATTATCTCGCGACTATGTAGAGACGTACCTACATATCTACTTAATTCAAATCTTACAACCATTAATAATCCATACAGAGCCATTTAAACGTTGATAGAGATTGATAAATCTATTAGATACGACTGACGTTACTTTCAAAAATATTTTGGTTTGAATAATCATAAAGTATTTGATTTATAATAAACAACCAACAAGTATAAACATGTTATGGTTTGTTTAATCAAACGAGTTCATAAAGATAATTAAAATTCGTTGAAAATAACGATGAGCCTATATATAGACTAAATACCTCTATGATTTAATTGAGTAAACTGCCACTGTTTTATATGAAAAGCCGTTGAGTTTAGTAGTCTCTACAGTAACATTATAAACTACTTCAATCAAACCCTAAGTATAAGTAAATACAATTTCTCCCCTTTAACATTTACGTTGTAATCGCATTATAACATGCCAACAAAAACCGTTGGAGGACCGGACCAGTTTTTACTATACCTTTTTGCCACTTCTGTGGAGTTCATGGGTCTTCGTTTGGCCCACGACACCGCGTCTATAAACTCGTATATATTATTGCGGCGGCAAATCGTTTTTCTACTAAACGCTGTAATCTTTTGAGGTTATTTAATGACCAGTTTTTTTATTAACCGACGACGTTTGATTAACTAACTCCAAATTCCATTTTAATACGTGGGTATTTAAATCTGAACTGTCCACTACTGCATAATTTTAATGAGTTGTAGTCAAATTAAAATGTCTCTCCATTCAGAAGTCGGCCCACAGCCTCGGGAATTTCTATTTCCTGTAATATAAAATGAGTATAATGTTACATAGTGGTGCCTGCATTACAGTGAATTTATTTCGTAAATTTAATTAAATGACATTAGAAGTATATCGCCCTATTAATTAAAGCACCCAGTGTCTCACTCCTGACAACCTGTTTGACTTCTCACAGTTTCTAAATGCCAATCTTATGCATTCGTCATTAGTGGACGTCACAGCCATTAAACGTGTAAATATTCACCGCGCAAGTAAACTGCTTTGCAATTCAATGGGCTGGTGCAAGTAAACGAATGACCCTTATCATTTGGCGTGGCCTGGTCAGCCGTGCAATGTTGCGACGGACGTACCATCCACTTTTATACGTAATAATTTATAAGCTACGGCCATCTTGCTGATATATGGACATTACTGTTTCATGAAATGTGCGACCTGCTTCGTTTTATTTTTACAAAAAATGAATTTTCATAGCACACTCTTCGCTTTACGAAATTGAACTTTAACAAAAACATGAGACAGCGTTTCTACTAATACACAATATATAAAATGTAAATGCTAATTCAGCAAATTGCACGATTTCAAATGCAACTGTGACATTTTCTACTTTGAAATTATGGCAAGTAATAAATTGCGGGTAGTTTCAAATGACGCGTCATTATTTCGAAATTGAAACCGACCGCGCATAATTGATAAAATATTACACATGGAATTGTCGTTTAATACATTTCACGGACCATGGGGTTGGTTATAGGCAAAAAATGTAGATGAGACAAAATGTCAATCGTGTTTAATTCAAAGCTAGGGTTCTGGGACATGGTTAATGTAGTGCAACAAATGAGTCGCGCCCTAACTCATCTCAGTGGTTTTTGTGTCCAGATGTGTGACGCGAGGGTTAATTCATTCTAGCTTCTACACTAGTAACCTTTAAGTTGAAAATTGAATTCCAGTACAATCCACAGTAACCATTTTGTAAATGCGAAATCTTGCTCACCCCTGTTCACAGCGTACTGTTATTTTGTCAATAGCTTTGTCTCCACCGCTGTGACAAGTGGTGCAGTTTATATTGGTTCTCCATTTTTATTACCATTATCCACACCGATTCTAAAAAGAACAATTTTAAATGTTTCTATGTTTAATTTAACGATTATCTTCGTTTTATAATGGAGCTTGGAATATATTTCCAATCATTTGTATCTGTTTAAGTAAGGCTATCGCTGATGGCGATGGCGTAGTTCAAATTAAAGCGAATGCCCTTATCGATCGCTTTGAACTCCAAGTTATTTGTCTTTCATTAGGCTCAGATCGAGGAAATCCTGTAATGGATCCTCATTTGTATCTTCTTCTGTATAAATAATGGCGTCGAGCGACGATCTGTTCGCTTCGCCCAAAACAAATATCATTACAGAGACATTGTCTCTTGTCGTGAGGGTTCTGATATTTAACTGCACAGCTTTAAGACGGTTTGTTGTTTTATTGTGTACCTTCATCGTCTGACTTATTTAATTTATTTATATATTTATTGTCGTCTTAACTTTCTATCTTCATACAAAACTATGAGAAAGCGTGACTAAGTTTTATGCAAAGCAAAGTTGCCGCACATGCCGTCCCGTTCCACACACCATACTGAAAGTTATCAAAAAGCATAAACCCACGGATGTTCAAAGTCCTGACAACATCTCATCCGCACCATGAGATGCATTAAAAGGAACTTGCGTTTCTACAGAAGGAAATAAAGCTCCTGGCAGTCACGGCCAGTTCTTTTATTCACACTGAAGCGCGAGAAGTTAGACGGGCCAACTTGCGCATACAGAATTGTCGAATGAATTCCACAACAAGTGCAAACAAGACTGATAAAAACGTCTGCACACTTCCTAAATCACATACATACAACCAATAGACCCAGAAAGTTGAACACTATTTGACCACGTGCGTGGTAAACACAAAGTAAAGGGAATGCTCTATTGGCAGGACCCATATCAATGTATGCCGAAAAGCGAACACAATCTATTATCAGAGGGGGTGGGGGTGGAATGCGATAAAATTTTTCAATCAGGCAACCGCCGAAAAATATTTACAGTGTAACCCGAGGCAGCAAGCGGGAGGACAATATTGTGGAGCGATAGGCGAGAGGCGCCCGCGGCGACCGCGCGGCGACGCCGGCGCGAGCCTTCCGCCTCTTTGTGCCGCCGACTGTCGAAATAATATTGAACTCCGGGTGAAATACGAGCGCCCGCGGAGGGACGCCTCCTGCGAAACCGTTTTTCCGTTTCACTGAACAATAGCAAGCGTTTAGTTTAGGACTCTCGTGCCTTACGGAATCGGGTCGCACAAGGTGATAGGTATTACATTTTTATGTCAATGCTCGAGATAAAACAGTTTTATTAAACTTTATGACCTACATTCCCGTTTTACTCGTATTTAAAGGGGAAATTTCATGACTCGAGAAACAATTACGTGTCTATTTTATATGCATCGCGTCCATTTGAAATCACGGCCGTTAGGTAAAATCTTGCCGTTTTTGCCCAACCCGGGCTATTTCTTTCAGTATTTATTGCAGTACTTAATTTGCATTTCTCCGGTATTACCGTAATAATATCTTCAAACGACAAACTCCGTAATAAAAGGCTATCGCATACGGCTCTCCGTTAGGTATGGAAATTGTAAGTACGGGCCGTGAGTCCGCCCCCCGCTGTACAGCTTGGCTAATGGAAAATTGTTTATCACTATCGGGTTTCTGCGCGTGAGCACGATTATTTACGTGCGGGCCCTCGCAGTCTACCCGCCAACCAGTAATTGGCCGCTTATTCGATATCGCTTCCATTCATTTCAGCGATAAACCTGCCTACTTGTGCCTGAGGCGCGTCTACACTGTCCAGTAAGCTCCCGAGATCCTATCGGCTCAGATTAGCTCTAGTTATGATTGCACATCGGCTGCTATGAATATTTATACAGCTACTTAAATGTAAATATTTCGAAACTTTTATTTTAATTACATTTTCAAATGTTGTAAACAAAATATCACAGGAATTTTCGTAGCAAAGTTCGTAGCAACCAAATTGAAAGCATATTTTTATCCGTTTTGGTTTCGTGATCCGTGCTTCTGGCATTAGTTAAACCAAACGTAAAATGTAAATGTTGGCACTTCCGTCGTCTGATATATTTCTAGGAAAATGATATTCGCTAAATATACGCGAGTGGGCGCGTACTTGCGCTAGCCGCGAGTCGCGCTCTCCCATTCATGAATCAACTTCAACATTACCTAACCGCCGCACGAGACGACTAAAACAAACATCACGCTATGAGAGTTATTAATAAGAGTTGCGAGTTCAATGAATCCGAGCGTATGTACCGTATTTAAATCGCTGTATCATTTCGATGTGCACCAAACTCATACGCGTTCGACCTCCCGCCGCAGATTACTGCAGCTCTACATTTAATGAGCACTAAATCCAACCGGGCTTTTGCGGAAATCAATTACAATATCAATTTATATTTATGAACTCACCCATCGATCTAAACGATTGTATATACTTAATTGACTGTCATAGTTAGCCTGGTTTATTACTTCAACGTGTAATTAATATGGCCATAGATTATGCCCGCCGTAGAAAATTCTCATTCCAAAGGCCATTTTGACAAATGTTTTTAATTAATCCGTTGGGTGTGATCGGTGTCGAATAAGGCAGCTATTTAAGCGGACAGATTCCAGGCGTGGCAGACTGCGGTCCCGACGAGATGTATGAGCGCCACATCTTAGCGTTCTGTTTATTTGGAATATCCTTTTCTCTCTTTTTATGATTCTCGTCTGTGTAAATTCCTCGTTTCGGAACGCTTCAATCTAACTTTCCGCTTTAAATAATAGTAAGCAGTATGTATGGATGATAATTTTATTCAGTTTCTTTGTAGTGAAAACGTTCGTCGAGGGAGGAAATTGGCATAGCGGGGTGATGCTATTGTTATACATTTCGTTTTAAATTGGGGAGCTTTCTTGAATTTACACCCGTGACTTGCAATAGGAGGGTGCGCCGAGGGCTCTCCTCAGAACTAAGGCTACGTGTTTGTATCGATTGATCCGCCAAGTGTTTTATTCGAGCACCTTTTAATCTTTTTCTTTCATCAGACACTCGAACGAGTCTTTTAGATACTCTCATTGTGCATTCTTCATGAATACCTTTTCCATTTTAATTTGCGTTCAATATGAATTATGCGAAACAATCATCATTGAAAGCCTCGCCCAAGTTCGAGGCGCTTATTTTGCGTTTATCTCATTGTTCTTCATTCAACCGACGAGGCAAATTAGTTCCGAGCCATCTTAATACAAACTCGATATCGTGGTTACAAAATGTTGTTCGTATTAAAATATAGTCGATAAAATCTTTCGATCGTTTTCGACCCTCACAATGAATGTTGGGGGCGTACTCAAGTCGACCACAAAACAAAAACGAAACGTTGATATATTGAAGAACAGACCACAACTAACCTTACGTCTTTTAATGATGAAGAAAAAGTAAGCAAATGACTAAGGTGAACCTTTGAAAAGTTCCAAGTTTCGAATAGAACATTACATTTGCATTCCATAGATTCAATTGCACAACGCACGGGTCGGTGCCCGCTGATAACATTTTACAATATGTCGTACACTGCATATGACAACTTTTTAGACGAAACTACAAGAGTCATCTGCAAACCGTTTACGCAAATAGCTTTCGGCATGTTGTCGACAACCGGTCAAATACCACCTGTTTCACTGCAAATTAACTAAATATAATATGTTGACATTTCAATTACATTACAAAAGATGTTCTGTCAGCTCACATAACGGCTAATCGCCAATGTTATTAATATTATGAAAGAAACACTGAAATTACAACCATTTGGCAACAGTTCAGTATTCCTACTGATAGTGTTTTTCGCATATTATGAATATTTTTATAGGAATAGGTATTATGGCAGATTAGCTGTATAGAGTTTATGTATATTTATGTACTTACCTGCTTACTGACTATGCTGTCTACATCGCTTGCCTACATGTAAACATGTTACCACAGAGCAAACCACATAGTGATAAACTATTTTATATATTTCTCTCATACCATTAAACCAGTTGAGCGACCAATCATTTTAGGGCTAAAAGCGTTGTGGTTAGCCTCCGCAGGCCTATATTTAGGGGCGCGATGCAATAAAAGCACATCGCTGTCCGGCCCATTCCCGCACGACTGTGCAAGATAAATGGAAGGTCCGGGCCGACCGCGGCGAAGGAGACGCGTTCTCACGGCCCGTGCCTGCGTTTCTTTCTTTTTGTTTCATCTGGTTTCCGAGTTAGAGGTCGCCGTTGCTCGCTCCGAGACTAGAAGTGACCGCTGCACGCGCGATTGCAGCGATAAAAACTGTGCGACAGCGGCGAGCCTCGGACGACTAACGAGCCTTCACTTACCTGCCGATGTTTTTGTAATGCGCCATTCTTATGCTACATTACTAGGACCGTTACTTCCAATGATAGTTACGCAGCATTCAGTAATAACGAGCCATGTGCTAGAGTATGTTTGTGTGAAGCTTCGAATGTGTAAACTGGTCGTGATCCCGCCCGTTAATTAGACACGGCTCTCGCACGGCGCAACACCTCTGCTCATTATTTACCGCTTCATTAAGAGCTCAGTCGCGACGAGCGCCTGTCAAAATCTCGCCGAACGCCCGTCCCGCGTCCGTGCCGCGTCCGTCCGCCGCTTGAAATATCGCAGCATTGTCCTACAATAACGCTGTCGTCGGCCTCGTTAATTGTCTTAGTCGACTCTCTCCTTCGCGGGATCTTCTTTATTTGAAAGCGCAACTTTTGAGCTCATAAAATAGAATGCTCGTTTCCGTTCCAAAACAACGCATTGCGGTATTGCGCAACATTTTATTACTAAGCCACAATTTCTTTTAACAAAAACAAAATGAGAGCGTTCGGCTCATTTCGGTAACGTGCGGACACCGTACCTCCAGCCGGTAATAGCACCGACGTTACATTATAAACAATAAAATCCATTACTTTAATGATGATGGATTTCAAAAAATCAATTTCGTTTACAGTTATCTATGGATGTCGGCAGCATTCGCAATCGCGAGTCGAATCTCTCGTATATGTTATTTTAGACGTTATTTATTATAGGCTTTTTCACTTTTTGCGAATGAATTACAGTCGTACATCATCATAACATCCTTCTACAAAAAATATTAGGTATCTACACTCGTAACGCCCCGTTCAAACAAGCTTTCAAAGAAAGATTCAAATCACCATCAAATCGAGTTACTCAAAAATTAATTACACACTCATTAATTACATTTCTCAGCATCATTTTATTTAATTAATTTTAATAGACTACACTAACCGGATCTTCTCGCAGAAATTAGAAGAATAAACTGTGAGAAACGAATAAACTATTACAAAGCTCGTCTAGGCTGAACTGGTAATTTAAGATAATTATATGTTATTGGAACCAAAAACTATTATTCAAAATAGCTGTACCATACTACTAGTTACTTAATGCTAGCAGGTGTGGAATTTCTACATCAAGCCAGCCCGTGAGGAAATTCTTGCAATATTTCGTATTTTAATTTTATACGCACATTTCCTTTAAGGACGAAAATAAAAAGTCGTGAATATTTGACCACAGTGAAGCACAAAAATTAACCTCCAGTATTATATACAAAGTCCACATAATGTACAAAGGCGGCGGACATTTTAAAAGCCATTTAAGGCCAAAGTCTGCGTGCCGGAGCATTGTGATTTCTGTACACGTTTTAATGAATTCGTCCTTCCGAACGTTCGTCGGGCTCCTCGGCCGCTATTCAAAAGAAAATTACAGTCGAGAGCCTCTTCGAAACAAACCCTTTAGAAGTCACGCTTCGTTCTCGCTAAACTTGCTCCAATTATTTCTATTCTCTTTTTGCTTATTCCTTTATGCGAGAGGTCATTATATCGGCGTCAGTTGGTGAGCGGCTCGGACGCCGCACCATATGTTCTCAGCGCAGCCTTTAAATTTAGTCGTGACACTGAAGTTCGGATAATTGATTAATGGCTCTCGGGGCGGACGTGTTTAAACGCCACGGTCATCGCTTTTTGCCGGAATCCCCGGTAATGATACGTTCTGATTGTCTTCGAGGGAGTTTAATAAAAGAAGCGCCATATGGCGCGGGCCACAGATTCGCTCCGACAACAGTTGGCCATAACATGTTACGACATCGATACGAGTTCTCATCTACCTGCTATCAACGGAAACTTGATTTTTTACGCATTTTATATGTCTACATACCCAGTGATGGAATTTAATTCCAATGTTTTCAAATCACACTTGACATCTGGGTCACCTACTTGTAAAAGTTATGACATTTATTATTTATGTTTTTCATCTGTTCTCCTGAAAGTTAGACGAGGCGAAGTTAAAAATTGACCCAATTCAAATATCCAATTAATAAATGTCGCCCTTGTTTACGGATTCCAGAGGTCGCCAAGTTTTGTATAAACAAACAATATCGAAGGAAACTTGACGAACTTGTTGATGTTTAAAAGGTTGCTCTATCTCAGTTCGGACTAAAAAGCTTTTCATTTTTCCACGGAAAAAAACAATTGAATTACTTCAGTAAATTAGATCAGATCTATCAATAAGGAAGTGCGAGGGGATTGATTTCCGTCGTACCTACAACAAGTAATGAAAATTATTTGAGTCACCCCTATTTGCGAGGTCTTCGACAGTCGACTTTAGCTTTAAATGTAGTATTTTGTGCCACAGGTTGGGCGGCGCGCCGATGTCGAGCGGGATGGGCGGCGGCACGCTGGGCAGCGGGCACTGCCAGCTCGCCAACCAGCCGCTGGTGATGCCGGTGTTCCCGCTGCGCGCCAGCCAGCCCAGTCCCGTCCCCGTGTACTCGCCGTCACGGTTTCACATAGACAAACGGTGTCAACATCGGTGCACATGGAAGTGCCTCGCCATCGCCATGATATGCCTCTGTGTCATCTTAGCGGCGATGCTCGCCTACTTTATAGGTAAGTGCTATTGATACATACAATTTCCTCTAAGTAGGTATGTTATATACAAACAAAACAATATGCTCTTATTAGTAGACTTATGAGATTCCCGCGACCCACTTGACTCTGTCACTTTGTCACTATTAAAATGGGTCGTTGTTATTAGCCATACAAACCGACACATAAGTAGATCTGATAATGTGAGAATCTGGTCATCTGTTTATTGTTACTTCAAAACTTTTTAACATCAGAATAATAGAGACTAAAGCCACAATTCGTTTATAATAAGGCTCGGTATAATTCGGTCAGACAACAATATTCCAATAAGGCATTGTAAGGCTACAAAATCGAAGTAACAATCTCACGGAGTTTCAATTTGCGATCGTTCATAGATCACGTCTGTTTTTTCCCACGTCTACATTTCTCATGTTGTTAAACACAAGATAAGTTGGACCATACCTTAAAATATAATCTCGAAATAACATCTCAAAAACATCTATTTTTAATTTAATCAAATTAATCGAATACCATTCTATCTTTATTATAATCTCAGAAGTCTGTGATATCATGAACTAAATTATGCAATTCATGCATTCTACGTCCATTAAGTAAGAAGCTTGTTGCAATTCCCAACTTGGTAAACTTATAACTACTGTACTTAAGTTTGATTGAAAAGTTGCGGCCTGATACTTATGAGCGAGAGGACTTACAGTTATTCCTTCTTTGAAGTTTATTGTTAAGTCTGAAGTATCTTTAATACATTATACATACAATTATAGTGAAACCATGAGCTTAATCTACATTTCTTAATAATTTATCAGAGTCTACGGCTAACGAACACCGATTTCGAATGACAGTTTTAACTGCACAGTTAAACTAAGCCCGTGTAGGCCGTTCATTTTATATTGAAATATCCAGCGTGGAGCTACACTGACGATACATCTTTGTTTATAAAATCACAGCGGGATATGCGGGACTCTCGTTAAGACAGTATTTATATTAACTCGCTCGGAATGCCGATTAGAATATTCATAACATTATTCTTTCACAATCCATTAGCGTTAGTGTACGAGCTTCGTTGGGACAAACGAGACAAAAGTTTATTGTAACCGTAATGACGTCATGTAGGGTTCAATCCATTTTAACATTACCAAAATGAAATAAATTGTTTTTTAACCCATAGATATCGGTTAGCCTTTTAGTAAAACTGACTCCCACGTTTGTTACAAAGGTAATTTAATTTAGGTATGGACCCACCGACTGTGGTTAAACAATACCGCAAAATGTTCGCGGTTTCGATGCTTTTGTTGTCCTATCAAAAATATTGCTGTCCATTCAAATTGCTGTTACAAATATAAATTCAGACCTAAACTATTAATGTTATTACACGTCTGAGCCTAATCCCTGCAGCTCGCAATCTGATTGTTTTACCAGATTACAAAGCAATGTAAAATTGCACTCGTATGCTTTTATCCCCTTAATGCCGAATCGTGCCTGAAGCGGGATTCCATCCAATTAAGGGGCTAGTTCTCGTACTGTATGATTGGAAACCGACAAAGGCATAGCCCTCGAGGGTTACACAAGATTATATAGTCCCTCGGACTTAACTCTACACTGAAACAGTAGCAAAAATTACTCTTGCTTTTTTATAAATTGCAACCTATTTGTGGACATAAACATTTCCAACGAACAAAGGAAATGTTTATAATTTAATGGAACACGCACAGTTTCTGCTTATTGGTCATTTGTTTATTTAACGTTTTTAGCTTTGCATAATAATTTATTTTTCAACACAAATTTATTTTATAACCACTGAGTCGGTAATCATGCGTCGTAAAACTTGTTGAAGCACATTTCAATCAAAGTTTTTCTTCGTGTTGTCCGTAGTCATGCTAACGGCAAACATCCATAAAAATACTTTTATTCATTTTATCGCTATACGACCAAATCATAATAGAAAAATATTTCCATCATCACACCAGAACTCGATTGAAAGGTGATAAATTCAAATATTCACTCGGCCCATGCAAATGATTTGATTAAACATTGATGTTTCAACGAAAACAGACGTTGACCATTAGTCTTTTACCATTCTTTGTTTAGCCGGCATCACAGAGAGGTTCGTAAAAAAATAAAACAAACATCAGAAAAATATAAATGATGCGCCTAACGCAAGGCAACGCGCGCTGCGTGCCTCGAGCCCGCGCGCCCATGTTAGAGCCGTTATAAATTATCTTACACTTCCACGTCCCATGTTATTTCTCTACGAATACATCAGCCACTCGCAATCCCTGCGTACCGGGTACCCACCAAACGACCAATCATAATTTATACATGCAAAATGTTACATAAATCGCAAAAATAAATCCCTGTTTGATTTAACGACGAACAACTAATACCTTCCTCGCAGTATAATAAAACAATACATTACGTTTTATATCTAATGGAATGGCACATTCTCTCAACTGCATGTAATGCTTATTGCTGTACTGAATGTGCTGTACTTACCTACAGTTGTACATGTAGCGAAAGTATTTCGCGCTAACGACTGAAAGACACGAAACTATAAAAGGACTTTGCCAGTTGCAACTATGTACGAGTACAGCAGTCTTCGTTTTACAATGTAAATTAAATTATATTGATTGGCATTAGTAAAGAATCAGACGGTATGTCCTCAATAAACTCAACTAACAACCGGTAAAGATTGGTTTTGAGTAAGTAATCTGTTAGAATAATCAAGATAAGTGTATTGTTATCTCTAAGTGATCACCGGTATCTCTCCCGAACCGCAAGCACACGAGGGCCGCGGCCGCGATCGACGACGCAATACTTTTGGCCTATATCCGAACACACATTTACCCTGCCGGAGCCAAGCCCTCGCAATTACTATAACAACTCGAACGATAATGACTGTGTATTCTTCGTAACTCGTTATTACTGAAATAATCATCCCGGTACAATTTTACACTCATAAAACATTAAAGCTTTTGAATTAATTTATCGAGTTACCCGGAAACACTAGTCCGACAGAAGTGTAGAGTTTTCCATTAATGACGTAAGCACTCTCAAAGAAGTTATTTCCGAAATTCGACCCTAACGAGGGTGAGGAAAAAATGTGTTTTTACTGTCAATGTCGTGGAGCTATTTGGTGGAATGAGAAAAAGAAATAAGTGCGGCTAAAGAGTCGTATAAATGTGGCCACTCGAGTTCCCGGAATTCTTGAGGCGCTCCGAGTAAGTACAAACAGTAAACCATATAGTCAATAACGTTCAACTTTACAATTATACTACACAGAGAAAAACAGATTGTTTGTTTACGTAAAACATAAATGAACTCGTAACTCTTTACAGCGTTTTAAGTACTGAACTTTGAAGAGATAAACACGGACAAAGTTAGAATGTTTCAAGTGGTAGACGTGGTTTCTATTTTTATAGATTTGCACCTAGTTGTGCGACGTCACGCGAATCAAGTATAACAGTGGAACATTCGTAGAAACAATATGTCGTTGGGTGCACAGCCGCATTGCCATTTACACAGAAAGTGCTCACTCGCTGTAATGTCAGGAAATTACTTTTGTTTATTTCCCTTCAAGCGAAGCCTTTTCAGAGTGGAGGGTGGCCGCGGTGGCAAATTATACCTAATGCCGACTCAATTAGAGACTTAAACGATGATTTATTCCAAATTAAATTGCTTTAACTCAAGTGTTCCTATTTGTTTAGCTTCTAGTGGTCTGTATATCTTACGCCAAAATAACACAGGCATCTTACTTCTTTTCAAATCTCTTTTATTTATTCCGAAAATAACATACAGTTATGTAGACCTTTTTGAAAATGAAGTTACACATATAATACCTCTAAATTATGTTACAAATAGTTCACCTGTAACGTACATTGATGATGCTGGGTAGTAGAGTAATTGTATTAATTTTTGAGTACATCAACGTTGAAAACAGTCGTTATAAACGCTCCTCGAATGTCTAAACTATAGTTTCAATTTAAGTTAAGCCAGCGTTCTATTAAACAGTTTGAGCAAACACTAAATAATACGGTTGAAGCACGCTACGTGAACCACTAACTACTTCACTGTAGTTTCGGCAACGCGTTCTACTTCATCTGAAACAAAAACTTGTTTACAGACTACATAACGAACTCATATGAACACTGAAGGGCTTCATATTACTTTAATAAGACAGAAAGCATGTATTCAACATAGTATTACGCCTCAAAAGATAGGTAGAGGTGCAATTTTCGCCAACAAAACTTGAGTATCCCGTTAGAAAACACCTATTAAAGTGTTAAGTTGTGAAAGTACGCAATTTACAACACTTTTTCACACACAAAACAACAATTTCATTCTTTTTGAGTATTTATGTTATTGTAATGGGACAATAACAACTGCTTGAGATGACACTAATGTCCGCACTTATCCACGATGTTATTCTAACTCACAGATATAATAAAGACTCGATAAAATAAAGTCCGACGATTCTTCCTAAAAGTAATGTAATGAACCGAGTAGATGTAAGGTGTCTCAAGTCAATGAGGCTTATCGTATCGGATCTCACTTCATTTAGAGGCCCGTTAAATTATACAGGCGAGATAAGGCAGCATGTAGCATATCGTCTATCGATGGCTGCGGCAACCTGTCCACTTCAAACCGATATAAGCTTTTTCTAACACGACGACACACACGCCTCGAAATTACCACATTTAGATTTCCAAGAGATAATATCGAAACCAATGAATCTGTTAAACGCTACCTATTTAACTACATATTCTAGTTTCAACTTCCACTTTTTTTCCAAACTTTCATTAAAATAATGATCACGATTCAAATAACAATAAAATATTATTCGGACACGCCTCCTGGCGTTTCGGATATGTATCAAATAAAACTGGGTCTATAGTTTAATCCGACATAAATCTCCGGGTTTGCGCCGGTAGTTTTAGTGATATAATGAAAAAATGTGAACCATCTGTTGCACCCTTCATTACGTGTATGGTGTATGAATGGGGCAAATACAGCACCGTCAACTTTTTAATGTAATTGAAAATGTGAGGGCCCCAAATGTTTTATTAAAGCTCTCACAGCGAGCATTAACGCTTTTGAAGTGGCTCGCGCACACGTTCAACGTGATCGCAAATGCTTTTGTTGTTGCAATAATACTGGAATAAAAATAACAAACCACTATTTTGTAACCAACATATGCAATTAAAAAATAGGACGTGAACATTTGTTCCGTCAACAGCTTATTTATTTTGCGAAACGGCCGTTGAAAAGCGCTTTCAATAACAATATTTTATGCGCTATTCGGTGAAACTCATCAACATTAAATACAACTAAACATATCTGAGGCACATTCTACATCCTGTTCTAACCGGTACTGCGCATCTTTTTGTACCCTTTTTATTGACCTTGTGTATCGATTAGACCTGCTGATTTATGTTGATTATACAGGACACGGCATTTGTAGGAGCTGCACTCAGCGGGTGTCGTAACATTTCTAATATAAGGTACAATTTCATAAATAAATCTCACATATACTTCTATATAACCACCACGTTTCATGAAACATAACTTTATTTAATGACAACATTTTATGATGATGTAATCAAAATTGGGATTTGTTTGTTCTCGCTGAGAAAATGGGACAAACAAACCGCGGCCTCGTGCGAACACAGTTAACATGCGCAAGGAACAAGGACAAGTATATTAGATCCTGCGTGTAATGAAAGGAGACAGCAGACATGAACACGGAAAGATTTATCACGTGACTAATACGAGAATGTGCGACGGCGCGTCCGTCCCCAGGGACACTATCAAACGAGTTTCGCTCCCCCAACGCACGATGCAATCTATGCTGAATCGTATTACAATAAATTGTATTAACTCGAAAAATAGTGGAGATAGCAAACATAGTCCATCTGCACACAATCGTCGCATGCATCGGCCGGCGACTCGTCTCCTCGAGCACCCTCCATTTCCTACCCGCGCGCTCAATACACAAAATTTATAGATTTTACGAGGGATCATCGGCAAAACTCGCGACTTACCACATTGTCATATTTTATTTTCTTGCGAGGAAATTACGTCATCTTTGATGGTTTATCTGAAAACATCGTGTACGGTATGTTATTATTTTCTGTGTGGGGCTCCATCTAACTGAACATAATGTGGGTTGAGCTGCTTCAAAATATCCGTAGATTTTCTGATAAATAAAAAGAAAGTACGTTGTAGGTATGTGTCGATCTTTACTTGAGTAAGTGTACAGTCAATAATGTTTTATTTAAACAAAAGCCTGTCGCACATCAATGGTCGATCAAGTTTTTATTCATATTTATGACTGTCAGTAAGAGATGTATATTTATTTCCATTCCATCAATATTTGATGCGGGGCAATGCACTAGACATGTTTCACTGCTCCGAGCCTTTGAACTCAGTATATCCCATTTTAGAAGTATGATTTTAAATCCATCTTGACATACGCATGTAGCATTAACACTGAATTTAAATTGCCTGCTTAACTATGGGCTGTTAAGCCGATAAAGGTTATTGTCATTGAAGATCTACCCTCGGCACGGTACAGTAAAGTTAAATTGTCCAATCCTCAGCGCAAACGGCCAAATGGCGACAACGTTTCGCGATCTTATCTCAGAGTAAATCTTGGGGATAGATAGGCAACTGTTCGGCAGGCTAGATAACTTAATTGCTCCGACACCGCCGGGGTTATCTCGATCAATAATACAACACTGCAGACACTTGACAAAGCACGTCACATAAAATATTCACACATTAAATATAATTGGTAAATTGAATCTACAAAACTTAACCACATGTCTCTTAACAAATTACTAAACATTTTAATTAGCCGGAACAAAATCTGGGTTGCGTCAATTAAGTCTATAGGGATTGATTTATTGCCCTTGACGTAACGCACGACATATTAGGCGCACATCCTGCGCACGCTCCGAAACAAATAAACGTTGCATCCCCATCCGAGCACAAATCCTGAGCGATCGTGAGCTTCTTACTGAACTAATAAATGAACGCAATAAATTCTCTTTACATTACTGACATTCAATGGCTCCCTTGCAGTTTCTATTGAATATTCCAACGAAGCATTAAGAGGAAAAGAGCCTCCTATACATATTTTAGCGACTTCACAAAATATGGACCTCTAAGAATAATAAATTAAATTGATAGATTCTATTTGATGCTTCAGTGGTTTCAAAATAAATAGTAATTTCGGTAAGACCCGTGTCTTCTAAGCTCGTGCTTTTCTTGCTACTTAACACCATGAAGAATTATCCAATTAGATTGCGTAGCGCGGCATTTTATGATCGATTCGATAGCCAGCAACTGTCGCATAATGAGGAGACAACAGCATTCTCCTGAACAAGAAATAGTTGGGTGTCGGCGAGCCACCTACGTGCTTTCTGGAGGCCGGGCCCGCGGCAGCGGAACCAATCGCTCCGTCACACCGCCACGAAATGCAGCATAGTCGTGCTTCGCTTAATTAAAACCCGACGGGACATCACGTCTTCTTCCCCGCATTCATGTAACTCTTAAACTTTAAAATGACATCTCTTATTGTGTCGCATTTCGTAACACGTTGCGCCCAACCGACGCGACGCGACGCCCGTGTGAACTGTAATAGAATTACATTTCGGCTACTGGGCATTATCGATGTAAGCCATCGATAAGAAACAAACTTAACGGAAACTTAATTGGATGACCCTGTTCGAGATAGATTTGGATCGGAGATCGGCTATAAATTAGTAAAAAATACAATTAAACTTTTATACTTTATTAAAAGTAACTTTTTTGTTTGTTTCAGCGTTATCGTCAATTAAAAGTAATATAGACAATTCAAATTGTATTCTGGTACAAGATGTAAAAGCCGTAACACATGCACAAGGAATTAGAGATGCTTTATCAACGTCATCACCGTCAGACGGTATGTAATACACAATTTCATTTTACAAATTACGTCTTACCGTAACTCCTATAGTATTGCGATCTAAAAGATTTCGCGCGTTTCATTGCAGAATCAATATCAACTTCATCATTAGGCGGGTGGTCAACAACAGCAGAAGCGGCGCTAGAGTCAGCAGTAATACCTCAACAAGCGCAACAAGCAGCGCCGCCTCCTTGGTCACCCGCGTTAGAAGTTAGAGAATTCGACGAGTTACACAGCGCTACTATACCTGCTTATCAATTTTGGAGTTCTGAATTTCGCAACAAGCAACCCGCCTACGTTAGCCTTAACTTCACGGTTCCCTGGGGAGCTAATTTTGCCGTATATGGCAGACGCAACGTAGCTCCTAGCGTAACACAATACGACTTTGTTGAATTTATTCGAGGCGGCAGGGTTGACCACAGACTACGGCGCAGAAGAAGTCCATTCAGAGATAATCCATTTCAAAGTAGTTTAAATGACTGGGACGCATTGTTAAGCACGATAAACCCATTGCACAAATGGAACCATACACTAAGCAAACGTTCAACGGATATGAGAGTAAACGTCAGCATACTACAATACCTTGACACAGGAAGATGGTTTATATCAGTATACAATGACGAACTGCAGCCACACAACGTTGAAATGATCGTTTCTGAGGCGGAAGGCGTCACTAACTCTTGTCCAGATGATTGCTCAGGTCACGGATCTTGCTACCTCGGAAAATGCGAATGTATGGACGGCTATGAAGGACACGATTGTTCAAAAAGTAAGTAGAAAATAGTTATGGAACAAGTTATATGTTTGTAAAGAAATACGCAAGTAATAACTCACAATTGTTTTCGCAGGTGTCTGTCCAGTTCTTTGTTCGGGGCACGGTGCGTATGCAGGTGGTGTATGTCACTGTCTGGAAGGGTGGAAAGGTCCGGAATGTGACGTTCCAGCACACGACTGTGAGCCGGCCGACTGTTCCGGGAGAGGTCAATGTATCGCCGGCCATTGCCATTGTAAGGCTGGATGGAAAGGGCAGAAGTGCGACGAAGGTATTCAAAATTGCCTACTATACGCAATTCTTAGGAGTGTAATAGTTTTAATTCATTATCATTTATGAGTTAACATGTTTCGTTTTTGTTACGTGCAGAGGACTGCCTTGATCCAACCTGCGGTGGCCATGGCTCGTGCGTGCGAGGTAGATGCGTGTGTCGCGCGGGATGGCGAGGTGCCTCCTGCAGTGAACGTGACGCTAGGGTACAACGTTGTCTCCCTGCATGTTCCCAACGTGGCGTATACGACTTGGACGCAGGAAGATGTGTGTGTGACCCTCTCTACACCGGAGATGATTGCTCGCAAGGTAAGGCCACTAAACACCCAAACAGGTTTAAATCGTTAAATGTACTTACATTGGTATTTTAACCGTATTTGTACGTTGTAGTGGTGTGTTCATTGGATTGTGGACCGCATGGTGTTTGTGCCGAGGGCGTTTGTCGCTGCGATGACGGCTGGACAGGCTCCATGTGTGACCAACGACCTTGTGACACGCGCTGTCACGACCACGGCCAATGCAAAAACGGCACGTGCGTCTGTACGCAAGGGTGGAATGGCCGGCACTGTACTCTGCGTAAGTTTTTATGTTATTTTTATGGTTTGTTTCATGCAGCGGATTTCGAATATTATTTATTTATAATTTTAACTGGTTTTAAGGGACAGAAAGCTGTATCTACGTATTATACGAATCTTTATAATAACTATTTACTTATTAAATCATTTCTGGGCCCTTATTATATCCAGATGGATAAAGCGGTAATACTTTATCTAATTGCTCAATGTACACAGCTGGTTGTCCAAATGGCTGTACTCGTCATGGACAATGTCTTCTGGAAGATGGAGTGTACCGGTGTTCCTGCGCCGACGGCTGGGCTGGCACTGATTGCTCCATCGCACTTGAACTCTCTTGCAACGACAACGAGGATAACGATGAAGGTAGGTGCCTCTCTCTTACAGATAAAATAGGCACAATCGTAAGACCAAATAAATTTAAAACGATCCAAAAAAACATATTGGCTGTCACTTGACAATGGGTACACTTTTGAAGATGGCATGACGGACTGCTCGGACTCGGAATGCTGCAGTCGACCAGAGTGCGCTGAGCACATCATGTGCTTAGCTTCCAACGATCCTGTGGAGGTACTCCTCAGGAAGCAACCGCCTTCTGTCACCGCATCCTTCTATCAGCGCGTCAAATTCCTCATCGAAGAAAACTCTGTCCAGAGCTACGCACACATGGACGAATACTCCGAAAGGTATGTGTAGCATAAGACGAAGTCTCAAAAATGTTAACAAACACCAAATCACTTCATGTACGTAAAAGATGTCGTTAGTAACTAAGACTAACCAAATGATAACCATTATAGGATCAGAACTAAATGACAATACAACGATATCTTTTGCACCCAGTTGGTTTAGGACTGACCTGTCGGTTTTGCACTATTCATGAATAATTATATTTGCACTTTACAATGATTTTAGATCCGTGATATCATCGCCGTACTGTAATGTATATCCGTAAGAAGAAGATACAAAATTCATGACGACATAAATTATTTAGGAACTAGCACCTTCACCATATAATTCCCGCTCATCTTCCTAAACCTCTCCGAGGATTTGGTGTGGTTATTTTAATTTAATTGATAACTTCAAATACTTTTATAACTTACAATTTATTTTCTCATCTGGTGGAAGTGTTTTGATTTTCCTCTGTTTTCTCGCGAGTAAAACATTATGATTTATTATTTGCGATCCTAGCATGGTTATGTTTTACCATTGAATTAATTGTTTTCATTATGAGTTTTGTTTTTTTGTATTTTGTTATTTTTTATTTTTTCACACCAGATCCGATGTGTTGTGTATTGTCTAATGTTCATCCCTTGTGTGTGTCTAACCCTACCTGTTTGTCTAAACAAAACAAAAGCGTATTATGAATAACAAAATGAAAATAGAAATAAAATCAAGCGCTCAAAAGCTTTCGAACAGTTTTGTTTGTCTTCTCAAAAACAAGATAACTTTATATAAGTAAATAAGGTTAAAGAAGCTGAACTTGAATCATGAAAGCGTTGTCCAAATCACCATTTGGTCGCAGCTTAAAAATAAACATTTTTGCAACTTGTAATTGACGTAATTTTTCTTCGGCTAATACTTTAAACCACTTAATTTAATGTCTTTAAAAGTGTATATCAGAACAAACTTAAACGCGTCTTTCATGATCTAAGTTCGTAAACAAATTCTTAAAGTTTTTATTTGCCCTATATTTATCGTGTGCGTTGATAAAACTTCGAACGATCTCTTAAATAAATAAGACAAAGCAAAACTGAATAACAAAAGTAGTCAACCCACCTCGCTTAATATGCAAAAGCGCCTCTAAAAGTTTGTTTGCATTAAAACACGAGCCGCTTCACTATTTTATTTAAGTTCAAGAGTCTAGAGTGGTTATATTGCGTTCTGGCATTTGTTCCATCAGCCCTCGTAACCGTGACACATGACGGAGTTCCTCCGTGCATTCACCATCCAGCATGAACTTTCCATATTCAATCTTTGGTGCAACCTACAACAATGTTTTTTTCTAAATTTGTCCAAACTACCTACCTAATGCATAATTAGCTGTCGGTCAACAGTGGTGGTTGTTCTAATGCAAACGGGCTTCGTCTGTGAATCGATTCGTTACTAACAAAAGTTTAATTGGTAAATACAGTGTTAAAACGCAAGGTAACCAATATAGACGAGTGCAATCGGCCGGAGCGGTTGCAAAACCGGGGTGGGGTTGCACTGAGGGATGTAGGTATCTGTGTAGTAATCTGTCCTGTCTTTCTGTGTCCCTGTGCCGCCGTGTGTCCGCCACTCCTAGCGAGTTCTGGAATTCCTTTACACCATGGTAAGTGTCAGTCAGCCCGCCCTCGCCCCTCAGTGTTCAGTATCTGTTCACCTCTTCCCTTTTGTTGCGAATCCTGCATATGAGTGTGATGCCGGTGACCTTCGCGTGTCCCACAACAGACACGCGGACGGTGCCACTGATGCTTTTTCACTTTTCGTTCAATCCTTTGTCTGTATTCGTTTCATTCTCTATGTGTATGTAACATCTGTATGTTTGTCTTGAATGTTTTCGTGTGACTGCGACAAAATCCTCGCAATCTCAGCGTAAATCAAGCACCGGCGACGCCCGACGCCGTCGTCGGTCCGCAAACGTCGCGTCTCTTTTCAAATATGATTTGCCGCAGTCACAATTGTATTTTGTACTGTTTATTTGTCTCGTCTACTGTGCTTATATTATAGTTCACATATATACTATGGAATAATTTTGTTATACTATATGAAACTTAGGAAAATCATTTACGCTTTCACGCAAAACGTTTTTAACACAATCGATAGGAATAGGGCTTGCAAAATATACAAATCGACGCGAATTGTATATTATCAATTGAGCAAAATTTCAGCGAACACGCAAATTAAGCTTCAAATAAACTTACCCTTTTATGTGTTCCTTACCCTTTGTCTGCGTCTTTCATCTGTTAACCAACCCCCTACCCTTCGCCCGAGCTCTTTATGTGTTTAGATCCTCACCCTTTGTAACTAACCAAAACACAACTTATTTGAATGTACTCCTACTACTTCACAGCGATACTATAGCAAAATTGTCGACATTGTACATTACAACCATCGCTTCCATTAATCAGTCATTGACGACATTTTATTACACTTTGAAATTGGTGCAACGAACGTATTTTTCTAGATTTATTTCATCGCTTTCAGAACTGTCTGCCTCTGCACAAGCATTTACTATCGAACCTTCTGCATTTTGATGTCTGAATGGCAGCACAGTTCTTAAAGCGTTGTATGTGATGATATTATGACTTTTGTTGTATAACATTCTTCTTACTGTTAATGTGTTTTGATACAAATATTTAAATAATGTTGACTGTCGTAAAACAGCAATAATATTATTAATGTCTTATCCTCTTTTCAGATACATCTGTACTTAGCTAGTTTGTACGTGTGTAATGATTTATAAGTGCCCCGTAACTTGTTACAGATGATATTTTGGGAGGTGCCTACGAACTTAAAGTGTATTTTTTAGATTTAATTTTCGTAAGCGTAATGTAGATTGTATTATCAGCCTTCACGGAGAAGATGAAAATGTGATATTAATTAATTTCTTTAGCAGTGGCGTTGCAAAGAAAAATATTTTAGTAGTTAGACAGTTTAGTTATTACACTTACACTATTTATTTTGATTTTTGGTTCATTATACTTGTCTAGTATTTTAAATGTTTCTGTTATAAATGGTAAAAAGTTATAATATATATGTAAAGTTTTGCTGAGGGCTTTGCTTATCGACGTAGTAGCCACGACGCTAACATTAATCATAAAAAGTAATCGTGATCACAAAGAATACATTTTATTATTGTTGACGGTTTTATCTTCAACATTTTATACGAATGCAGATTTATTTTAAATTACATTTTGACGTCTAGACACTCAATCTTTGTAATGGATCATTTTCTTATCAAATATTCTTTTTCAAAGGTTATCGTAGTGTTAATGTTGAGATTTTATTGCGTGTATTAAATATGCAATAACTATTTTTGAATTAGGTCAAGGAAGGTTAAAAATAAAATGAATCGACTGACTTAGATTAAGTAAGGAGAAGAAACCCAGAGCGAGCAGAGATTATAATTTAAACAACTGAACATCACACGTATAATTCGCTGAAAGCTTTTTTTACCACGTTGATAAGTCTGCGTTTGACCACCAACCCGCTTACTGCCAGGACGGCGAAGCGAAGATGTGGTCGAGTGCAAACAGTGGGTTTTTAAATAGAACAATCTTTATAATAATAGTAGTATTATTACAATGGAATACACAACTTAACCCTGGGTACAACACCAAACCATACCATTCCAACTCCGTTTCTTCTAATGCCTCGTTTGCATTGCCCTAGTATTTAAATCCAGTAGCAAAGTACATAATAGGTCTCTCTAGCTTCTGTCCCAAAATCGAAGCAAAAGAGTGCTACTAAATACTCGCTACTTGACTAAAATACAAGTGTAGTGCAAACAAGGCATAAGAGATAGAGTTAAAAGTAGAATTCAATACACATATGAAATCCCATGCAAATATCTGGCTAACGTGCTTCGACTAAAAGGTGTAACTAGTGATTACCTAAGTGAGTGTTATAAATGAAAATAATAGAAAAGGGTCATCAACATAGACAGCTTCTGACAGTCCACCTGTAAACAGCTTTTCTATTCGAGCGAGGCTTGTCTACGTAAGAGGATGTATCATAATCTCCGAGAAACTTTATTTACGCAGAGATTTTAAAGATCGGGTTTATCAGAAATTGCTACGCTGTTTTTGTCAAACCAAGTCTCTTAATTGAATTTTACAACACATCCGTGAAAAGAATCGTGATAGAGACAAATGTATCACTACACTATGGATAGGCTATTTCATTAATAGTACCAAAGATATGTCATGAGAAAACCTCAACTCAACTTATGGGCAACTATATTATTTGACTCCGAGCGTCAAACATTGTGTCGTTAGTTTATTCAAGCCGACCAATCAGAGGGCGAACGCGCTATCGTTTACTTTAAACGTAAAGCAAACTCGTACTAAGGGTACTGATATTAATACTAGCTTACCATTTGCTGTTCATTTATCTTTCCACGTTTATCCTAAATAGCGGTGAGCACTAAGTCCCGAACAAATCTAAATGTCGATATCATACATGGTGTCTTATATCCTGACACGCTATTTGAAATTTCGAAATGTTCATAACACTACCCGACCCGAATGTAACAGAGCAGTCGTATCTGTGTGCTCAATAACAATGTCTGTCATTGTCATGTCCCTTGTCAATGAATTCCTATTGTGTTCTGATACATGTTTCTCCTAAAAATAACTTTCCGTGTATGAAATACTTACGCAGCATATTTTTCCTTAAAGATCCTTATGATAA